>NC_036860.1:43781074-43883303 GCF_002910315.2 Salvelinus sp. IW2-2015 | reverse complement strand
GTAACTCTGCTGTTGTTGTGATGTGTCGAAGCGAACTGCTTTGCTTTATCTTGGCCAGGTCGCAGTTGCAAATGAGAACTTGTTCTCAACTAGCCTACCTGGTTAAATAAAGGTGAAATACAAAAAAATGCAAAAAAAAATCTGCAATTGAAAGGGAGTGTTGTGCTAGTTACTGAGAGAAGAATGTCGATGAGTAAGTAATGAGTGGGGTCAGACAGTGTTGAGGATATTTTCTGTTTTGTATCCTCTTGCTTCCATAAGTATATTTTGCAATTAAAATCCTTTCAGTTAGCTAAAGGAAGTTGTGCCCCTGGCCTGTAGACAGGCAGAGTATGCTCTTGGTAGGGCAGTCAAACAGCGTACTTGCCAAGAGGCTAGCGTATGGAGCGATTTCAGTGCCAACAGAAATTGCATTTGAATTTAATAATTTTGAATTAGGATATTGAATTTGAATGTAATATTTTGGAATGTTTAATGCACAAATTGAATCATTGAACTCATAAATTGAACTTGTATTTCATGATTTGAAACTGAATTGAATTAGTATTGCATTCAGTTTCAAAATGTAAAAGTAAAATGTAATATTTAAAAGGTAAATATTGCATTAATTGTCTGTGTATCAAGTTAACAAACCATTATTAAGTTAATCAAAGTTTAATATATTCATAATAGCTCATAGCCAAAACAGTTCAAATGCTAGAGCCAAATTCATTGGAAGAAAATAAATTCAATTCAATTCTTGCGTATGACACTACAAGCTTGGCACACATGTATTTGGGAAGGTTCTCCCATTCTTCTATGCAGATCCTCTCAAGTCCGAGCTCTGGCTGGGCCACTCAAGAACATTCAGAGACTTGTCCTGAAGCCACTCCTGCGTTGTCTTGGCAGTGTGCTTAGGGTCGTTGTCCTGTTGAAAGGTGAACCCTTCGACCCAGTCTGAGGACCTGAGCGCTCTGGAGCAGGTTTTCATTAAGGATCTCTCTGTACTTTGCTCCGTTCATCTTTTCCTCGATTCTGACTAGTCTCCCAATCCCTGCCACTGAAAAACATCCCCACAATATGATGCTGCCACCACCATACTTCACAGTAGGGATGGTGCCAGTTTCCCTCCAGATGTGATGCTTGTCATTGAGGCCAAAGAGTTCAACCTTGGTTTCATCAGACCAGAGAATATTGTTTTTCATGGTCTGAAAGTCTTTAGGTGCCTTTTGGAAAACTCCAAGCGGGCTGTCATGTGCCTTTTACTGAGGAATGGCTTCCGTCTGGCCACTCTACCATAAAGGCCTGATTGGTGGAGTGCTGGTTGTCCTTCTGGAAGGTTCTCCCATCTCCACAGAGGAACTCTGAAGCTCTGTCAGAGTGACCATCGGGTTCTTGGTAACCTCTCTGACCATGGCCCTTCTCCCCCAATTACTCAGTTTGGCAGGGCGGCCAGCTCTACGAAGAGTCTTGGTGGTTCCAAACTTCTTCCATTTAAGAATGATGGAGACCACTGTGTTCTTGGGGACCTTCAATGCTGGAGAAATGTTTTGGTACCCTTCCCAGAAACTGTCCCTCGACACAATCCTGTCTTGGAGCTCTATAGACAATTCCTTCGACCTCGTGGCTTGGTTTTTGCTCTGACATGCACTGTCAACTGTAGGACCTTATATAGAATTTACCACAGGTGGACCTAAATCAAGTTGTAGAAACATCTCAAGGATGATGAATGTAAACAGGATGCACCTTAGCTCAATTTAGAAACTCATAGCAAAGGGTCTGAATACCTACAGTTGAAGTGGGAAGTTTACATACACTTAGATAGGAGTCATTAAAACTTGTTTTTCAACCACTCCGCAAAATTCTTGTAGTTTTGGCAAGTCTGTTAGGACATCTACTTTGTGCATGACACAAGTAATTTTTCCAACAATTGTTTACAGACAGATTATTTCACTTATAATTCACTATATCACAATTCCAGTGGGTCAGAAGTTTACATACACTAAATTGACTGTGCCTTTAAACAGCTTGGAACATTTTCCAGAAAATTATGTCATGGCTTTAGAAGCTTCTGATAGGCTAATTGACATAATTTGAGTCAATTGGAGGTGTACCTGTGGATGTATTTCAAGGCCTACCTTCAAACTCAGTGCCTCTTTGCTTGACATCATGGGAAAATCAAAAGAAATCAGCCAAGACCTCAGAAAAAAATTTGTAGACCTTCACAAGTCCGGTTCATCCTTGGGAGCATTCATCCCTGAAAGCACCACGTTCATCTGTACAAACAATAGTACGCAAGTATAAACACCATGGGACCACGCAGCCATCATACCGCTCAGGAAGGAGACACGTTCTGTCTCCTAGAGATGAACGCACTTTGGTGCGAAAAGTGCAAATCAATCCCAGACCAACAGCCAAGGGCCTTGTGAAGATGCTGGAGGTAACAGGTACAAAAGTATCTATATCCACAGTAAAACGAGTCCTATATCGACAAAACCTGAAAGGCCGCTCAGCAAGGAAGAAGCCACTGCTCCAAAACCGCCATAAAAAAGCCAGACTACGGTTTGCAACTGCACATGGGAACAAAAAATGATACTTTTTGGAGAAATGTCCTCTGGTCTGATGAAACAACAATAGGACTCTTTGGCCATAATGACCATCGTTATGTTTGGAGGAAAAAGGGGGAGGCTTGCAAGCCGAATGACACCATCCCAACCGTGAAGCACGGGGGTGGCAGCATCATGTTGTGGGGTGCTTTTCCTGCAGGAGGGACTGGTGCACTTCACAAAATAGATGGCATCATGAGGATGGAAAATTATGTGGATATATTGACGCAACATCTCAAGACATCAGTCAGGAAGTTAAAGCTTGGTCGCAAATGGGTCTTCCAAACGGACAATGATCCCAAGGATACTTCCAAAGTCGTGGAAAGATGGCTTAATGACAACAAAGTCAAGGTATTGGAGTGGCCATCACAAAGCCCTGACCTCAATCCCATATAAAAATTTTGGGCAGAACTGAAAAAGCATGTGCGAGCAAGGAGGCCTACAAACCTGATTCAGGTACACCAGCTCTGTCAGGAGGAATGGGCCAAAATTCACCCAATTTATTGTGGGAAGCTTGTGAATGGCTTCCCGAAACGTTTGATTTAAGTTAAACAATTTAAAGGCAATACTCCCAAATACTAATTGAGTGTATGTAAACTTCTGGGAATTTGATGAAAGAAATAAAAGCTGAAATAAACCATTCTCTCTACTATTATTCTGACATTTCACATTCTTAAAATAAAGTGGTGATCCTAACTGACCTAAAACAGGGAATTTTTACTAGGATTAAATGTCAGGAATTGTGAAAAACTGAGTTTAAATGTATGTAAACTTCCGACTTCAACTGTATGTAAATAAGGTCTGTTTTTTTATTTCTAATAAATTTTCAAACATTTCTAAAAACCTGTTTTTGCTTTGTTATTATGGAGTATTGTGTGTAGATTGCTGAGGGATTCATTTTATCCATTTTAGAATAAGGCTGTAAAGTGACAAAATGTGGAAAAAGTCAAGGGGTCTGAATACTTTCCGAAGGCACTGTATTCACCTGTATTTACCCCCCAAAAATGACATGCTAATTAGCTGCTAATGTGGCTATCATAAAGAACTACAAATGCAATGATCTGGACGATAATTATCTTTACCTCAATTCGGCATTATCTCTGGATTAACTATCAAATGTTAGTTAAATGCAATAATGAACATATTGTCTAAATTTCTTAAATTGACAATTCTGTGAACTGTCTTGTGCAAGTTTTCAATTGACACAACACCTGTTAACTAGAGATGACATACAGGACCTTGCAAGGATTTGTAGTTTTGCATGTCTACTTTTATGCTAATTTCCATTTTCAAATCTGAGAGTAAATAGAGATTAATATTTTGATATAGCTTTTTTAACAGATTTACATGGTTATCAAAATGTCAAGCCAGGGTAAGCCTACATTAAACACCGCCCTTATTTTAAGTGTTTATAAAATCCCTTATGGAAAAAAATAATTATGGAAAAACAATTGGAACGATTTCCTTACTTGACCGCTAGGTTTTATGGGTATTATGACATCTCCACTCTGGGGCTCTATGCTAATTGAATATATTAATTAATTAAAAATTCATTAAATTTAGTTTCAAATCATGAAATACAATTTATTAATTAAATGATTCAATTTGTGCGTTACAAACAAAAAAATATGAAATTTAAATTCAATATCATAACACCAATTCAAAATTATGGAATTCAAATACAATTTCTGTTGGCACTGAAATTGCTCCATACTAGCTGGACACATTGTCCTATGGGAGATGCTGTTAAGTTAAGTGTTAAGTGTCCAGCGTCTTGTGTGTGAGTGTTTTGGTGGGTGTGGTCTGTTTCACCTCAGCAGAGAGAAGACACTGTAGGAGTTCCTCACTGAACTCTGGTCCACAAGGAGTAAACTGTTCTTCTTCCTTTCAGAGTGGTCCTGAAACAGGCACATTTCAACCTTACAATAACAAAACCAAACATAGAAAAACAAATTATAGAATGTCTATGGTCTATATTAGGGACATAATTCCTGGATCAAAGTCAGCAGTACCTTATGATCAAAGTCACTTGCATAGTAGCCATCATTCAATCCAAATATGATTTCATTTGGATTCCTGGAGCGGATCTGTGGAGGAACAAAGCAGTGGCATTTAGTATGTCTGTATTAAAACAAGAGAAAGGCTGTTATTGTCTAGATGACTGCATGGATGCTAGTCAGCATACATCCCAAAGTAGCCTACATTTTATGAGCGTGCGTGTTTACACACTGACCTGCTGCCCTGTGTATCTGAGCCCATCCAGGTTGACCTTCCACTCTATGAGGAGTGTGAACTGTTCCTCCCAACCGCCCCAGATCCTCACCACGAAGCAGGACACAGATGTGTCAAGGAGGTCCGGCAGCATGCCAAAGTCCAGGCTCCGCCATGTTGGATTCTGACAGACAGGCCAAGACAAGGGATTATGCAGCTGAATGAATGATCCCACTGGGATGGAACATTTTGATCAGTTCAAGTAATATTGCATATGAAAACAACCAAGTGTTAATTTGTTCCAAGTGTTTAATTTGTTCAAATGACAAATCCTAATGTGTGTCAGTAGTATGTGTGAAAGTGACTTGAGCACACAAAAGGGTGCTGAACCAGGATGTTCATTTAACTGTTGTCCCACTTACAAAAGTCTGGACAAATATTTACAAATCCAACATCAATATCCCAAGGCGATTTGTCATCATAAAGGCTTGGCTTCAACAAAACACCATATTACCTAGGGTTTCAGACGGAACTCTAGGTTGCTCTAACCTAGAGCCGGCGATATATCGAATTAATTCAAATGTATGTTTTAGCACGACATTCCAAATGCCTGTATAGCAAAAATCAGTTTCATGAAAAAAATTTTTTTTTCATGAGAGTGGTCTTTTTAGTCGTCTCCTTCGCTCCTTCTGTGCACCTTTCCATTTCTCTCTCACAGACACTCCCCCCAAGCCCCTTCCCCTGCCACTCAAAGATGAGAGATCACTTCTTCCTCTCTGACAAGCGGTTTCAATTCACTATTTGCATTTGAGGTTTGGTACAACAGAAATCATTCACATGGACACCAAAACACATTGAGACATTATTTTACTGTAATAGAGAAGTTAAAGGTTAACTCCTCAAATTGCACATAGAACAGACACTAATAAAAATGGTAGTATCAATGAACATTGGTTCTGGAAAATGAATGCTCAGTTTGTTGCACATGTTATTGTGGGACCATGTACCGCTAGCAGCATTTTAGCCAAATACTGTTACACTAGCCGTCTAGTCTGTTTTATAAATATGCAATAAGCATAAAACACAATTATATAAGGAATTGGCAACTCGTTCTCATTCTGAGAAACAAGGTAGGCCACTTGATTTCAACATCTTAAAGTAGAGAGGCTAGCATTATGTTCAAACAGTTGGAGATGGACAGAAAGGTGCGATCATAACAATTCAACTGTTCTACCAACCTTGTTAGCTAGCAAATAAATCCATGTTGGCTAAACATGAAATTTAAAAGACTAGCTGGCTACTCACTAGCACATGGGCTTGTGCTTCAGAGATTGTTCAGGAGACCGGTGTTAGCAAGTCTCACAAATAATGCCTGCTACAAGAAGGTAGACATTATCAGTGATTGTGCATTACGCATGGTTCTCATTAAATGTGTAACAAAAAAGGCATTTTCATAGACAGACTTGAAATACAGATCATTGCAAAAAAGCAGGTTAAACTATTTTGATAAAACAATGACATTATTTGTGGGTCTTATGGTTGTGGAAAGCTTATATTTAGCCTAGGTATAATTTCACAAGGCCTGAATTCACTCGGTTATTGTTGACTGTTAGAAATGCAGTGTATTTGACTTTTAAATTGTACAACAAAGCTTATTTAAAGAAAACATAGGTAAAACTTTACTTGACAYCATAACCATGTCATAACCTGTCATAATATAGTGATAATGCACGAAAAGCTGGTGTTTGGAGGATATATTGGCATGGGTGTTGTTGGTCGAAGGCCGGTGTTAACCGTGCCAATATATCCTCCAAACACCGGTTGAGGGCTTTATCAYGTTTATACAACYGGTTACCAACATATTCAACTAATGAAAAATCTAAATTAGTTTGATGAATTTATTCAAACTATTTCATCCTTCCACAATATATAGTCCCAAAACAAATCTAGGGTTGCTAGCCAAGGGGGCTGGTYGTTTCGGTTGCGAGACGCGACCCAGTCATTCAGTATTTTTGTTCTGTATCTATGGACGCAACCCAGTCGTTYGTTCTAAATGTTCCATTGCCATATTGGCTGACAACATTCTTATCCCTTTGCTTGCTAGCTAGCCAACTACGAATAACTTAGTCACGTGAAACAGTGCAGAAAGAATAACAACAGTAGCTGCATTTGTTTAAGCTGGTTTCCAGTGCCATTTATTTGGATACATCCATAACAATGAGCTATCATTAATGAGGCACGATTTCACCTGGCACAGAAAATGTGCTCTCTCGTCAGGACACTTTTGTTCACAGGAGCTAGCCAACAACACAGCAAACACAATCACTGCAAACTAGCTACACTTCGTTTTGTTTGACCTTTTATTAATGTACATTTCTTTGTATATATCCATTAAAATGCCAGCTGATTCATGTATTCGACTGATTGATTAACGCTGCCTGCCACTCTCTCTCATCCCGACTCCTATACGTTCCTTACTATGGGACAGCTGGAGATCGAATTTGCATATTGAAACAATGTTGCAAATGTCGAAGATACAGACATTAAGATTTATACAAATCTCCACTGTTGAAAACTAAATGTTAGTCTAAAAGAAAATGTGAGATAATGTCTAGATGTGTTTTATAGTGGAGATCAAGTTTATAACTTCCCTGCCTGGGCTGGTTGTGATACTGCCTGGAATCGAACCAGGGTGTCTGTAGTGATGCCTCAAGCACTGAGATGCAGTGACTTAGTCCGCCACGCCACTCGTTGAAACTAGATGTCGACCGATTAATCGGAATGGCCGATTAATTAGGGCCGATTTCAAGATTTCATAACAATCGGAAATCGGTATTTTTGGGCGCCGATTTGTCTATTTATTTATTTTTATATACACCTTTATTTAACTAGGCAAGTCAGTTAAGAACACATTCTTATTTTCAATGACGGCCTAGGAACGGTTAACTGCCTTGTTCAGGGGCAGAACGACAGATTTTCACYTTGTCAGCTCGGGGGATCCAATCTTGCAACCTTACAGTTAACTAGTCMAACGCAATAACGACCTGCCTCTCTCTCGTTGCACTCCACAACTGCCTGTTACGCGAATGCAGTAAGCCAAGGTAAGTTGCTAGCTAGCATTAAACTTATCTTATAAAAAACAATCAATCATAACCACTAGTTAACTACACATGGTTGATGATATTACTAGATATTATCTAGCGTGTCCTGCGTTGCATATAATCTGACTGAGCATACAAGTATCTAAGTATCTGACTGAGCGGTGGTAGGCAGAAGCAGGCGCGTAAGCATTCATTCAAACAGCACTTTMSTGCGTTTTGCCAGCAGCTCTTCGTTGTGCTTCAAGCATTGCGCTGTTTATGACTTCAAGCCTATCAACTCCCAAGATGAGGCTGGTGTAACCGAAGTAAAAGGCTAGCTAGTTAGCGCGCGCTAATAGCGTTTCAAATGTCACTCACTCTGAGCCTTCTAGTAGTTGTTCCCCTTGCTCTGCATGGGTAACGCTGCTTCGATGGTGGCTGTTGTCGTTGTGTTGCTGGTTCGAGCCCAGGGAGGAGCGAGGAGAGGGACGGAAGCTATACTGTTACACTTGCAATACTAAAGTGYCTATAAGAACATCCAATAGTCAAAGGTTAATGAAATACAAATGGTATAGAGGGAAATAGTCCTATAATAACTACAATCTAAAACTTCTTACCTGGGAATATTGAAGACTCATGTTAAAAGGAACCACCAGCTTTCATATGTTCTCATGTTCTGAGCAAGGAACTTAAACGTTAGCTTTCTTACATGGCACATTGCACTTTAMCTTTCTTCTCCAACATTTTGTTTTTGCATTATTTAAACCAAATTGAACATGTTTCATTATTTATTTGAGTCCAAATWGTTTTTATTAATGTATTATATTAAGTTAAAATAAGTGTTCATTCAGTATTGTTGTAATTGTCATTATTACAAATACATTTTATTTTTTAATTTTTATAATATTTTTTTATTCTTATTTTATTTTTTAATATTTATTTTTATTTTTTAAATCGGCCGATTAAATCGGTATCGGCTTTTTTGGTCCTCCAATAATCGGTATCGGCGTTGAAAAATCATAATYGGTCGACCTCTAGTTGAATCGAATCAGTATTCAGGATTAAACCCACCCGTTGTATAATATGGTCATAACACTGTCATGACATATTTAGACCTGTTGTGACATATTGCGCTATTCTATGGCTGGTTATTATGACACCTAAATAAAAGTGTCAAAACACACAAAACCACACAAGGCAAACCATTCCATTACACCATAGCCTACTTGTCAACAGTATGTTTATTATATAATATTTTCTGAAATTGACCATATGAAATTATAATTGTGCACACATTGATGTCAGACATGCACCTACTCCAGTGTTCTGTTGCTGATGACTGSGATGAATGCAGGAGCAGATTTCAGGAGAAGGACAAGACACCCTCTTTTTGACTGATGACTGACATAAAGAGCATGTATGTGATCGGCCTATCTGGCTTATATAATTATGATGGTCATAATGCTTCTTGACTGTGTCATAAAGTGCATTTTCTAAGTCCAAGTAAAGTGACACAGGAGGGTCATAATGCTTCATGACAGTGTCATAGTGTATTTTATACAAGTTATTTTTWWAAATGACTAAAGAATTCGTTACAACAAAGGATTTAACTCTCAAATTGTATTATTTATTCAAATTAGTTTTTTCCCTGCCAAGAAGTTTCCTTTCGTTTGAAAGTTTGTTTCTGCAGCAAGGTCTTTACCTCCACCCCTGGATGCAGCAGATGCATTACTTTCTCTGAAAAATAAAGAAAATAAATCAGAATAGAGTATGCTACAATTCAGTGACACTGCTAAAGAAAGCTGAAAACGAATTATACCAAATATATTATAGCCAATAGCAAACACTTTCACACATTTTCAAATACATTACAATCACGTTCTCAATGTTTTCATAACATAGCTAACTAGCTCTCAACTATTCATGTAGCTAGCTAGTTAGCTACCATCTAGTTAGGGATTGTTAGCTAACGTTAGCTGCCCTATCACTGAATATGGTGGTGGTGTGCAAAACTACAGTAAATAAACCCATGCATTGTTGAGGTAACGGTTCATATGATTCACTCTATATACAATGCTAATTGTACTAACGAATTATAGAAGAGGCCTGTTTATTAACTAACAAAAAAACATGGACAGCTAACACTGAGATAACTAATGTCAACGGTTAGCATGCAACAGTTAGATTCACATTGCATAAAAAGTAACCTAAAATACATATTATTAGCATGGTTCATATGTACTCATGTAAATACACTTAATACTTGACATTGTTTGTAAAAAAATATATATATATAAACTTTTTGATTTATTTTAATTTTTAAGTATGAGCCAAARCGTTTATAATGACAATGTATTTCATCTGAGACGTCTCATTGACTTGGCTAGCTACATAACGTTAAAAATTAAGCTAGTTTAGCCTGGCTATGATCATATGAAAGGGAACATATTTMGTTTTTCACTCAGTCAAAAAATGAAACTAGAGTTGTGGCCAAAAGTTGAGAATGACACAAATATTAATTTTCACAAAGTCTGCTGCCTCATATTGTATGATGGCAATTTGCATATACTCCAGAATGTTAATTAAGAGTGATCAGATGAATTGCAATTAATTGCAAAGTCCCTCTTTGCCATGCAAATGAACCGAATCCCCAAAAACATTTTACACTGCATTTCCAGCCCTGCCACAAAAGGACCAGCTAACATCATGCCAGTGATTCTCTCGTTAACACAGGTGTGAGTGTTGACGAGGACAAGGCTGGAGATCACTCTGTCATGCTGATTGAGTTTGAATAACAGACTGAAAGCTTCAAAAGGTGGTGGTGCTTGGAATCATTGTTCTTCCTCTGTCAACCATGGTTACCTACAAGGAAACACGTGCCGTCATCATTGCTTTGCACAAAAAGGGCTTCACAGGCAAGGATATTGCTGCCAGTAAGATTGCACCTAAATCAACCATTTATCGGATCATTAAGAACTTCAAGGAGAGCGGTTCAATTGTTGTGAAGAAGGCTTCAGGGCGCCAAAGAAGTCCAGCAAGCGCCAGAACCGTCTCCTAGTTGATTCAGCTGCGGGATCGGGGCACCAACAGTACAGCGCTTGCTCAGGAATGGCAGCAGGCAGGTGTGAGTGCATCTGCACGCACAGTGAGGCGAAGACTTTTGGAGGATGGCCTGGTGTCAAGACGGGCAGCAAAGAAGCCACTTCTTTAAAGGAAAAACATCAGGGACATCAGGGACAGATATTCTGCAAAAGGTACAGGGATTGGACCGCTGAAGGACTGGGGTAAAGTTATTTTCTCTAATGAATCCCCTTTCCGATTGTTCGGGCATCCGGGAAAAAGCTTGTCCAGAGAAGACAAGGTGAGTGCTACCATCAGTCCTGTGTCATGCCAACAGTAAAGCATCCTGAGACCATTCATGTGTGAGGTTGCTTCTTAGCCAAGGGAGTGGGCTCACTCACAATTTTGCCTAAGAACACAGCCATGAATAAAGAATGGTACCAACACATCCTCCGAGAGCAACTTCTCCCAACCATCCAGGAACAGTTTGGTGACGAACAATGCCTTTTCCAGCATGATGGACACCTTGCCATAAGGCAAAAGTGATAACTAAGTGGCTTGGGGAACAAAACATAGATATTTTGGGTCCATGGCCAGGATTACTCCAGACCTTAATCCCATTGAGAACTTGTGGTCAATCCTCAAGAGGCGGGTGGGACAAACAAAAACCCACAAATTCTGACAAACTCCAAGCATTGATTATGCAAGAATGGGCTGCCATCAGTCAGGATGTGGCCCAGAAGTTAATTGACAGCATGCCAGGGCGGATTGCAGAGGTCTTGAAAAAGAATGGTCGACACTGCAAATATTGACTCTTTGCATCAACTTCATGTAATTGTCAATAAAAGCCTTTGACACTTATGAAATGYTTGTAATTATACTTCAGTATTCCATAGTAACATCTGACAAAAATATCTAAAGACACTGAAGCAGCAAACTTCGTGGAAATTAATATTTGTGTCATTCTCAAAACTTTTGGCCACGACTGTACACATCAAAATGTAGATAAACATGTTGTTATCTTTAGATTTCTGAAAGGAAACCATACTTATAAATGTTACAAACCTGAAAACAGTGTGAATAAGGATACATGGACAATTGACATTTTTTCACTGGGCTTCTTWTCCTGTTTCTTTTCTTCCAACGTATGAGGTGCACGCCTGCAGCTAACTGGTCAAATGTCTCCCTCTAGTGGTAGCACTAAGTATACATGTATATTAAAGCAAACCAATGGAGGACAATAATAATGTGAACAAACTTTGATTCCAAAATATGGACATTTATAGACCATCACAGGATATCTTGTTATTGTAAGGCTAATAAGGGTGTTTTGTCCTGCTCCTGCATTCATCCAAGTCATCAGCGACAGAGCTATGCATGTATGACATCAATGTGTGTACAATTGCAATGGTAATAAAAACTTTCTAATTTAGGAAATGTTACATTAGTAGAATGGAATGGTTTGCCTTGTGTGGTAGGATTTGTTGGCTTTGGCACTCTTATATAGATGTCATAACCACCCATAAATAACTATCGTGGTAGGTTTTGTGGATTTTGGCCCGCTTATGTAGATGTCATAACCAGCCATAAAAAAAAACGCAATATAGAGTACATCACAATAGGTCTAAATATTCAGCATGACAGTGTTATGACCATATTATGATAGGTTATGACATTGATATATATTATGAATTGCCCATAGGTTTAAAAAAATATATATTTTTAGGCCATATCCCCCAGCCCTACTCCAACGCAGCAGCCAAATCTGTTTCCAACATTGATGTCACCGTAAAGACATCACATGCCACATTTTGCCTGCTGTGAAAGACCCTGGACTCCTATATCCATCTAGCAGCGGTGCCCCGACCCGCTAAATCATTGCTGCCACTCCAATGAATATGATCACGATCGATCGATAGATATACACACACACTTTCTACTTACCAAGAGTCAGATGAACTTATGGATACCATTTTTATGTCTCTGTGTGCAGCTTGAAGAAAATTGCTAACTAGCGTTAGCGCAATTGCTAGCTTTTCCCATAGACTTCCAGTCATTGGCTAACACTAGTTAGCAATGACTTGCGAAATTACCTTCAACTTCCTTCAAACTGCACACAGACATAAAAATGGTATCCATTAGTTAATCTGACTCTGGGAAAGTAGAAAAAAGGCTTGATTGCCAAAATCTCGCATTATCCCTATAAGATCTGAGTGACAAGTTACAACACATATTTGTAGCAAACAGAGCAAGCAGTGGGTCGCAAACTGCCACCGTTTGATCCTCACCCTCGCCCTACAGTGGGGGGGGGGGTGGCAGAAAGGAGCAGGCTCCTTTGACAGACTAGAGAAGACAACGGGGAAACAGACAAAAACACTAGAGAACAAACAAAGGTCATGGAGGAATGCTGACGTTTTCAATACAAAGGCAGATTTCAGATCTCTGCCAGACACAATCCTGAGCTTAATCTGCAGTACATTTCAGACTAGGGCCGTGGAAAGTAAAGGAAAGGTAGGCTTGGAAAAGAGCTTAGGCCAGCTCATGATTCTACATTTGGCATGTTAGCAATGGTGTGCTGCTCTACTTGGCTGCATTCATCACAGACTCCATGCAGAGAAGGGAGCGCGTAGCAGCTGCTAAKCCACGTAGGGTGTAGGACCAAATCTAACAACTGTCAGTGAGGACAATCGTTTCCCTGCAAACGAGGAAAATAAAAAATATGGAAACTTCCGACTGAATCCAAGGACGTTGTGTTGATAGAGCCATAGCTGAGAAGGCAATATCTGATTTTACTGAATGGCGTCTTGCAGAACACAATGACAGACATGCTATGAACACGTTTAGAGAGAAAGAGAGCGAGAAATAGTACAATGAAAGCTTGTGCATACTTTATCCATACAGTATGTTGATGATGTAAGCCTGTTTGTTTCCCCTTGACTCATACAGTGTGTTGCTGCAAGGCTGCTTTCCACCTTCCTGTCTGTTGTTTATATGACTGGGGTACAACATGAAGAAAGAGATTAGTGCAGGCCAAGAACAGAGACGTTGTCTGTTTTCTGTTGTTCTTGGCCTTATTGCACATACGCAACTGTCAATAAGAGACCATACAGTACAGTAAACCCCTGTGCTTAGCCCTCTGTGAAGCTATGGAGACAAGGAGATGGGAGCTGGCTGACACTGTGTGTATCAGTGATGACTCCCATTTAAAGCAGTCAGATTCAGGGTCACAACACCATCCTGGTGTGGCCAACCTGTGCAATGTCGATACATCCAATTCTGAATTCAACCGAACAAGTGCTTTWTTTGGTCGAGTTACTTTAGGTAATATTAGGTGTTCTTTCAGCAACTGTTTTGACAGATGAGAGGAAGTGAAAGGTAGGCTACTTGACTTGATTGTGTTAGAAACAAACACCAAGGCAGCTGACCTGAGTCCATGTATTGGCTGGCAGACACTAGTCCTCCGTAATGGGGAAATGGAGGAAGCATGCCCTCTTTCCACACAGCAGCACTGGAGAAAGTGCCCACTGTTCACTCTCACATGTACACACACACAAACACGTTGTGGGCGTGGCGGAGTGCGTAAACCTGGACAGGGGTAGTGATAAGCCTATAGGCTGGCCGTGCTGTCACTCGTTTCTATTCTTGTGCCCTCTGAATGGAACTAAGCATATAACCGGTAGTGTGCTTCCACAGATGTGAGCAGACAAATCATACAACAAAATCCACACAAAATGGATTGCTATGACATTCCATAGCTGGTGCTATAGTCATTTTGTGTGAGGCCAGGCAGCCTTCTTTGGCAAATTAATGTAGAATCTGTCCAACACATGTTTGTTCTTTTGAAAAAAATGACACTCACCAATGAATCTCGGATGACTTCACTCTTGTAAAAGTCTGCAAGGGAAGGCAAAAAAACAGGTTAAATTCACTTTAAAGCTTTCTCAAACAGACATTGAATAAACACACACACACAAAAGCTTAAACTACACTTGTGAAGATTCAACACCTGTCAGGATTACCTGACAACAGCAAGCCACGGCCCTGAGGTTTTGGCTCAATCTGGGCCATTTTTGTATATTAACTTAAAATGAAATGATTTTCCCTTAAACCAAAAGTGAAAGACCTCATTTACTGGAGCATCAGCGTCCCCTAACAAACCAAGCCCTTGTGCATTTAACTACACTTTGTAATGGGACTCTGACATTTCTTCCACTTGTGAGAGTAGCCTAATGCAGTACACATTGGTGCTGAACATTTAGTCCTAAGTGGGCTCTGGCACTAAGGGCTGAATCGTAATTAAGATGTCTGCATCTTTCCATGACTTTTGCGTAAATCCTGCATTGTTGTCAAGTTATGTGCACAGATCTCAAGTTAAGATTCAGGCCTAGACATGTTTGTAGTGTGGACTGCCTGGGCTCAGTAGTGTGAAAGGGGTATTAGTGCAGTGGCCCGGGAACACTGTGATACCGAGACAGCTGAAACAGGGTTACTGTACTGACCTCTGGATATCCAGTCCTCTAAGCAGAGATGAAGGGTAAAATATGTGTCCAACAGTGGAGAGCCATTCTTGTTGACGATGTTGCGGGCTGCGATGCTTCTGAGATGACGTAACCGCCTCTGTTAGGGAGAGAGAGGCAGATGGTGAGATAGTCGGGGGAAAAAGACGAGAAATAGAAGCAGGAGCAGAGACAGGGAGCAGGAGACAGCATTTAGCCTAATGAACTGCCCACAACCAGAGGTAGCCTAAGTCTAAATTACGTACAATGCAGCTTGTACTTGTCTGGGTCAGCTTCAATGCCTTTTACAATTGTATTATCGATTTCAAGAGTTTCATCCTGTTACACAATCCAAATCGACTTACAAGACTGTTACCCAATGAGCTAGTCTAATTCACACAGGAGTAAACAATGCAGTCAACCAGAAGTCACAATTTCAGATAGCAAAGTAATTAGGCTCAAGTACATCCTCATGTTAAAAATAAACTGTCCTTTTAGAATATAGTAGCTCGGTTGGAGAGAACTTGGCGTATCTGGTAGGGCTGGGATGATACCAGTATCGCAATATTTTTTTCATGGCAAAAATGAAAACACGAAGCAGACAAAAACTCTTTGGTCCTTTAAAAACATGCTGTATTTGTAACATATTGTGTGCTATAGCTTGAGAAAGAAAACAAGTGACAAGATGACAACAATTGACATTAGGGTAGTTTTCCTAAAGAAGTTAAAGCCGCTTCGTGTTTTGTTTCCTTGCCACGACACTAACGAGTATTGCGATACTGTTATCGTCCAGACCCTAGTATCTGGTTAGTCACACGTCATCTACTATCAACATTTGTCCAAAAAKAATACAATTTGCAGACAAGCGTTTCATTTGAAAGCAGAGTTCATTCATGTGTTGACTTAACTGTGTTTCCCTCACAAAAGCTCTGCATACAGGACCGCCACAGTTTCATCAACTACAGTCCAAGCCAGCATGCCAATGACACACAAAAAGCATTTGTACAGTACGTCTCAGAGTAGAAAAGCCCTGATTCCTCAGCTCTATAAAMTTTGTTCCACACCACTGACAGAACATAACCAAGGTTGGACATCAGTCAGAAGTCCACCTTTCAAATAAATTGAGAAGTAGTCTAAAATAAAAAGGAACCTGCTTGAAGAGAAAGGCTCAGTTATAGCCAATCAAAAAAAGAGTAGACTAACTGAAGAAGACTTTATTTTACAGAGGACTGCATTTATAAAAAAAGATAATGGCTCCAAAGAAAAAGCCTCAAAATGTATGGGGGGGGGGATAAGTCAAGAGAATGACAATGGGACATGACATGAGGCCTGTGAAAAGAGGGGCCATTGAATGAGGTCACCCCTCAGGGGCAGCAGTGTCAGAGCAGCAGTAGGACTATCTATGTCAACGGCAGGCCAAGTCCCTCACCTGATCTGCATTCTTCAAACTCCAGCAGCCCACACTGAGCTTCCACCACCACAGGCATTAGGGATAAATCTAAGTCATGGGATTCCCTATAAGATTAAGGTTGCTCGGAAACAAAAACCCAGCTTGTTCAGCAACCCCCCCACAGAAAAGGTCAGCTGAATTTTCTCCGGTCCAACTCATCCCAAACCATCTCAATTGGGTTGAGGTCGGGTGATTGTGGAGGCCAGGTCATCTGATGCAGCACACCATCACAGCCTGGAGGTGTGTTTTGGGTCATTGGGGGTGACAGGTAGCCTAGTGGTTAGAGCGTTGGACTAGTAACTGGAAGGTTGCAAGATTGAATCCCCGAGCTGACAAGGTAAAAATCTGTCATTCTGCCCCTGAACAAGGCAGTTGTTCATACACCATTATTGAAAATAAGAATTTGTTCTTAACTGACTTGCCTAGTTAAATAAATAAATAAATAATAATTGTCCTGTTAAAAAAACAAATGAAAGTCCCACCAGCTCAGTACCAGTACCCCTTTTTCATTATTTATATTTCACTTTGTTACTTATCGATTTTTACTTATTGTTGGTTAAGGGCTTGTAAGTAAGCATTTCACTGTAAGGTCTACTGTACACCTATTGTATTCGGCGCATGTGACAAATCAAATTTGATTTAACTAAGCGCAAACCAGATGGGATGGCGTATCGCTGCAGAATGTGGTGGTAGCCATACTGGTTAAGCGTGCCTTGAATTCTAAATAAATCACCGACAGTGTCACCAGCAAAGCATGCTTCACTGTTGGAATCACACATGCGGAGATCATCCGTTCACCTACTCTGCTTCTCACAAGGACACGGCGGTTGAAACCAAAAATCTCAAATTTGGATTCATCAGACCAAAGGACATCTTTCCACCRGTCTTATTTCCATTGCTCATGTTTCTTGGCCCAAGCAAGTATCTTCCTTTTATTGGTGTCCTTTAGTAGTGGTTTCTTTGCAGCAATTCAACCATGAAGGCCTGATTCATGCSGTCTCCTCTGAACAGTTGATGTTGAGATGTGTCTGTTTCTTGAACTCTGAAGCATTTATTTGGGCTGCAATTTCTGAGGCTGGTAACTCTAATGAACTTATCCTCTGCAGCAGAGGTAACTCAGGGTCTTCCTTTCCTGTGGCGGTCCTCAGGAGAGCCAGTTTCATCATAGCGCTTGATGGTTTTTGCGATGATTGAAGAAACCTACAAAGTTCTTGAATGTTCTGCTTTGACTGGCTTCATGTCTTAAATAATGATGGACCTGTCTTTCTGTTATTTGAGCTTCTCTAATATGGATGGTTTTAACAAATAGGGATCTTCTGTATACACTACTTGTCACAACACAACTGATTGCTAAACACATTAAGAAAGAAATTCCACAAATTAACCAGGGCACACTGTTAATTGAAATGCATTCCGGTGACTACCTCATGAAGCTGGTTGAGAGACGTGCCAGAGTGGAAAGCTGTCATCAAGGCGGCTACTTTGAAGAATCTCAAATATAAAATATATTTAATAAGTTTAACACTTTTTTGGTTACAATATGATTCCATGTGTTATTTCATAGTTTTTTTTGTATTTKWATTTTTTAATTTTACCCCCTTTTCTCCCCAATTTCGTGGTATCCAATTGTTAGTAATTACTATCTTGTCTCATCGCTACAACTCGGGAGAGACGAAGGTCCTAAGCCATGCGTCCTCCGAAACACAACCCAACCAAGCCGCACTGCTTCTTAACACARCGTGCCTCCAACCCGGAAGCCAGCCACACCACTGCGCCCGGCCCGCCACAGGAGTCGCTGGTGCGCGATGAGACAAGGATATCCCTACCGGCCAAACCCGGACGACGCTAGGCCAATTGTGCTTCGCCCCACGGACCTCCCGGACCTCATGGCACAGCTAGTGCTGCGATGCAGTGCCCTAGACCACTGCACCACCCGGGAGGCCCTTTATTTCATAGTTTTGATGTCTTCACTATTATTCTACAATGTAGAAAATAGTAAAACAAATAAATAAAAACCCTTGAATGAGTACGTGTGTCTAAACTTTTGACTTATATTGTATATTTTTCTATAAAAACAAGCACCACACCCAATACACACTACAACATGCCCACACCTGTACATGAACACACAGCAGCCTCCCCTTTCAATACACATATAAATGTACATGTGAAATTCAAACACAATTATGTCTGTTGGGAAAAGTCACACTCCTCAAGATGGTCAATGTAAAGTTTCCAGATTTGATCAACCATGTCCTTTCTTTTGCCTAAATTTCATAAAACACACCCTAAAGAAATGTAACTACATAGTTCAGTCCTCCAGTTCGTTATTGATGGTGAGTATGATGCTTTCCAATTGATAGCTCTAAAAAAAAAATGCAGCAATTATACCTAGGTTAAAAGAAAMTCTGATATTGTTCATCAATATTTACATTTCCCAATAGACATAAATCGTGGCGATAGACAGAAACTCCTAAACACAATAATATGATATCACAGACATTATCCCAAAATGGTGTCAGTTTGTCACAGCATATGTAATAGGGTTCCTTTTCTCCAACATTTCTGGGAGCATAACATGCATCCTGGCAGGAGTGTAGTAAATCCAAAGGATTATCTTGAATTGCAATAATTTACATCTAAGGTTGTAGGAGAAAATATGAACATTTTTAMATATCTGTGACCAATAGTCTCATACATTTTCTTAGAGATCTGTTTCCCATTTTTCCTTTATAAAAGTTCTGTGCTATTAGGTAGAAATTCAATCAAAGCTAGAAGCTTTAGATTCATCCAGATTCTATTGAAGCGATTGAATAAGATTTCTGAGTTATAAGAATTTAAAGAAATTGGTTTTGGATAACCCACATTTTTCTTGTAATTAATTGAATGRCAGTAGAGAGCCATTATAATACATATGCTAAAAATGAATGATGCCACTTTGGAACCAGGACTTAACGGTGTTGTTATTGTCCAGCTTCATAAGGTAAGTGTAAAACATTCAATTTGACTCTTAAAGGCTTTCCATTCCAAATAAAGTTGGAGAGTAGGTAATTTATTCTTAAAGAAGTTGAATGGAATTGAAACTGGTCAAACTTAGAATAAATACATCAACCATGGTAATATATTAATTTTGATTATGTTGACCCTCCTAACATAGAAATAAGTAAAGTTTTCCATCTCTGAACATTGGATTCAATCTTATCTAGTAAAGGAGAGTAGTTGATCATATAGGCCTCCACCAAATTGCATGCTATCAATACAACCAGGTATATAATATGCTTCTTTGTCCTTTTCCACTGAAATCTACTTTCCAAGCTTGAAAAGTCATAACCAAAATAATGCTGGCTATTATTCTAATGAGCTCTACCCCCAAACAAGACCAACTTTGGTTGGTCCGGACCACATCTGTACAAATCATAGACCAAATCACAGTACAGCACAGTACAGCAAAGTACAATATAGTAGAGTACAATATAGTAGAGTACAGTACCACATAGTATAGTTCAGTACAGAACAATAGAGTATATTATACTGTACTCTACACTACTGCTCTATACTGTGCTGTACTGTCCAAACTTAGGAAATAGAAGTCAAATTTCAACTACTTTTCAACGTCCATGGCTGTCCGGTGTCGGTCTGTGCACATTAGGTGAGAGGGCTGGTTAACAGTGATTCTCTAACAAGGCCTACTTTCCGCAGTCACTTTTGAATCTTGTGAAACTTTAACAAGCCTGCAATGATAAGAGATTCACAAGCCATATTCTGCTCATATTCTGAGTTAATGAGTCCTTGACACTGGGTGTTTCCCAGCACAGCTAGTTACCTCCCAACAATACTGCTCAGTGTTCAGGCAGACCTGTGCTGTGACACCTGTCAAGTCATTCATAAAGACAGTTTCTTCCCAAAGTAGCAATGTAGGATGTTGTTTAAAAATATGATAATAAGCAGGAAGTAATGTATATCTCAGCAGCCAGTAAAGGCAAATTCAATAATTCCAGATTTGAAAACATGCACCTTAAAGACTATATGCAATTTAGAAATGATTTGCACTGACTACCAACACATTCAACCCTTACACACACGTTTGGGGTCACTTAGAAATGATTGTCTTTGAAAGAAAAGCCCCGCCATAACAAGGCATTTGATTGGTTTGACGTGTTGTGAGGCATCACTGATTTGCACCGACTTCCAACCCCTTTAGCTGATTTCTGCCATGGAACTTCCCCAGGCTTCCAGTAGTGTTTGCGACAAGACTAGGGCTAACTAAGCTGGCTAGCTAGCATATTCGTCTCTGTTACTTGCAAACTAAATATCTAACAATGATATCTAACATTTGCACAGGTATCTAACTAGCTATTATAGACAACGTATAACTGTCTCGCTACCCAAGAGAGCTGTAATAGGCCTGCTGTATTCATCTTGCAGTTTTGACATGTGACACACAGCATTATTACAGAATGAGAGTCAATCAAAAAACATTCCACCGAGCTGAGGGTCCATGTCCTTACCTGCTGAGATGTGAGTTCTACGTGCAAGCCTCGAGAAGATGAGGCTCCAGAGTTGACAGAGGAGGCGTGTACAGGGTGATCCCGACCGGTGATGGAGTTCATTCTCCTAACGGCACCAGAGGCGTTCGTACCAAACAACCCCGGGTCATGTAAATCTAGATTCACCTTCTACGCCAGAAATGTATGTATCAGTGCAGTAATCCGCTTAATAAGAAAACAAAGCACTTTTGTAGCCGTCAGTTAGCAAGCAAGCTAGCTAGCTACGTGACATAAACAAAGTAGGACTTGCTCAGGAAGCTATCATCCGTCTGTCAAAGAGCACTCTACGCGGAGTCGAGACAACGCGGATGTTTCCGGTTTTCAACCTAACTTCCGTTTCTACTGAAAAAAACTAATATGGGGACTCGTCACTAGTTAGCACAAACACAAAGTCATAAACCCCGCCTATTCATACAATGTATATATATTTTTTAAATGTTACATTTATTTAACTGTCCAAGTCAGTTAAGAACAAATTCTTATTTACAATTACGGTTATTTACAATTACGGCCTACCCCGGCCAAACCCTGACGACGCTGGGCCAATTGTGCGCCGCCCTATGGGACTCCCAATCACGGCCGGATTTGATACAGCCTGGATTCGAAACAGGGACTGTAATGACGCCTCTTGCACTGAGATGCAGTGCCTTAGGCCGCTCTTCTCTACTTTTGGTGGCCTTAACTTCATGTTRTTGTGCAATTATAATATTGACAAAATTCCAGTGAAACTTTCTGCTTTTCATCGGCAGTTTTTCTTGTCATGGTCCTTAATTTATAAACACAATTATTCACAACACAGATATTATATATGGAATAATCGGGATATATTGTATAAAAATACTTTGTTTTTAGAATATTGGTTCCGAAATAATATCCTATTGGTGAGCCAACTGGTAAATGCAGAGGGTGTTTTACTCAGTTATAAGGAATTATTATCTCTTTGCAARGTTGCTCTGTTATTCAGGAACGTGCCAAGACCTGACCCTCAGAGCCTACCTTCTATTGACCCTGTTGACTCATCAGTAGGAAAGATTTGTTTCTCTTTTGGCCCGTTCAACAACAGMGCGATAYGAACCTTGTTTCAGCAGGATGTTGTATCTATACCTTATGTCATGCCTTATTGGAATGGATTTATTGATAATATCTGTTGGAAAAAAGTTTGGATGTTGCCACACACATACCTACTTGTTAACAAAATTAAGGAGGTTTCCTTTAAAATGATTCATAAATATTATCCTGCCAACCACTATATGAAGAAGTTTAAGGAAAACATAAACTCAAATTGCTCCTTTTGTAATGACCACCCAGAAACAGTGTTGCATCTTTTTTGGCATTGTATACATGTAAGAAAACTGTGGCAAGACATCAGTAGATTTATAATTGAACACATTTATGAAGATTTTACACTATTGTGGAGAGATGTACTGCTTGGATTCTTTACATACGATAAAAATAAGCKGAAACATTTTTATGTAATTAATTTCATTATTCTTTTGGCCAAATTGCATATACACAAATGTAAATTTACTAACAAAAAAACACATTTTCTTACCCTACAAAAAGTAATTGAACTGTATTTTAAGACTATTAAATACTCTATTAACAAAAAAGCTGTTAGAATTGTAAGTGTATGTATGTCCCTTAAGGTCCTTGTGTAATTGTAATGTGATATTGTACCCCTAGCTCGATTGTCCATTATATATAATCTATATATACTTGTGTCCCCTTATGTACTTTCTGTATTGATTTGTTGTTAATAAAATAAAAAAATAAAATAAAAATGGCCGCTGCACCACTCGGGAGACCGATTTATCTTCTTACATTTTTATTTTTAACCTAACCACACAGCCAATCGTATGCCTAACCTTAAATCAACACCAAAAAGTCACCTTTTGTTTTCTTGCATTTTTACGATATAGACTATTTGCATCTTTACGACAAATGCCAGATTTGACCTTTCACAGCAGGTTAGGAGTATTAATGTAGCAGGTTAGGATAATTAGGTTAAAGTTAGGAGAAGGGTTAGGGTTAGCTAAAATTCCCCCAAAATAAAAAGAATTTCACAAAATCGTTAATTTGACAAAATCTTTATGTATACTCTTAAAATGTGATTTAAAACCGAACCTTAACTCTAACCTTATCCACACTGCTAACCGTGTGCCTAACCTTAAATTAGGACCAAAAGGCTATTTTGTTTTCATAAATTTTTACAACATGGACAATTTTGACTTTGTGGCTGTGCTATCTTGTGGAAAGACTTCCTCCAAATATGAGGAAGTGRATGTTTCTGCATGTATTTATCTATCGCGTGACCTGATGGTGACAATTCACTCAAGTACGGTAGTGGAGAGTAATTGGTGAGGACTGTTTTTGTCAGTGTCCTAGGCATTTGATTTCCTAATTGGCTAATTAACTGAATGGTGATAGAACATTTAATTKATCAACTTTGTCAACTGAAGTTAAGAACACAATCATATTACATGGGTCAAGGCCAAACATATTTACARCAAACTTGTAAATATTTTCACATCAATCAAGCCAAATCAATACATACATGTGTCCATACATCAAATGTACAAGGAACAAAAATATAAACACAACATGTAAAGTGTAGGTCCCATGTTTCATGAGTTGAAATAAAAGATCCCAGACATGTTACATATATACAAAAAGTTAATTTCTAACCAATTTTGTGCACAATATTAATTACATCCCTGTTTGTGAGCATTTTTATTTTGCTAAGATAATCCATACACTTGACAGGTATGGCATATCAAAAAGCTGATTAAACGGCATGATCATTACACCTTGACCTGGGGACAACAAAAGACCACTCTAAAATGTGCAGTTTTGTCCCAGCAGGCGGCCGCCCAGTGGCACCCTCCCCCACAGCAACTGAAGTTCAGCAGGTCGCTTCCCCATCGGATTCCATCACGACTACCATCATTGTTGGCAGCTCGATCTGTTGACCGACCAAGGTCCACTGTCACCCAGGAGCCCGTGTCCATGACATCAACTCCCTCCTGCCCATGGTTCTGGCCAACTAATCCAATATTGACACCATCGTCACTCACCGTAGGTTTTAACRACCTTCATTTTAGGCGATCTGAGGGAGAACTCCAAACATTTTTTAAACAGCCTCGCTAGGGAACAGGGAAGATAATAATTATCTCTGGTCCCCTCCCGTGCTACCGAAGGAGTTCGGCAGACACACCACATATTGAGTGTCTCGGTCTTGTCTCGGTGTCGGATAMATTTTTACTTGGTCTTGACTCGGTCTTGGACAGTGAGGAYTCGTAATTTCTTCCAGAGACCAGCAGAGTAAAAAATCTCATAATTATCCGCTTCCATTAAGTCAGTGCAAAAAAAAACGCTTCACCAGGCCAAATATATACACTCCTTTCTTGAAACATCAATAGCCTATGTTATTGCCTATTGAAACCTTTTGCACGCTCATTATTACTAAGGGGAGACCGGGGAAATTGTAACAGTCTATATTTATTATAGACATGTTTGCGCAGTGTCGAGCCTATTGGGCCTTCAGTGTGTGACAGGCTTGTGATACTGAAAGGACAGCAACCCTAATATCAGAGCACTCATATAGGTCAGAGAGTGCACTAATTTGAATTGGTGTCCACACACTTTTGTGTATATATAGTGTATATAAACATGCGTGCAGCACACATAGCCTAGTTTCAGTAGAAAATCATCTGCAGGCAGCAAGAGTGTGCAGCTCTCAACTGGTTGTCTCATGGAGCAGCTCACAGAAGAATGGCATCGATAGCTGGTAGGTAGGAAAGATGTTTCAGCTTATATCTGTAGATTTTTTTTTTAAAGTAGTCACACTCAAAACCGTGAAGAGGAATAACCCAGGGAGGCTGAGATGCAAAAATAATATAATTMATTCAATCCATGCTCAAAATAATACAAAAAGTGAAAGTGCAAGGTGMTAATAAAAAGAAACAGGGCATATGGTATGTTTCGGACTTATGCCTTCATCAGCGCTGTACAAACATATTAAGAACACATACAGTACTAGTCAAAAGTTTGGACACACCTACTCATTTAAAAGTTTTTCTTTATTTCTACATTGTAGAATTATAGTAAAGACATCAAAACAATGAAATAACACATATGGAATCATGTAGTAACCAAAAAAGTGTTCAACAAATCAAAATATATTTTAGATTTTAGATTCTTCCAAGTATCCACCCTTTGCCTTGATAACAGCTTTGCACACTCTTGGCATTCTCTCAACCAGCTTCACCTGGAATGCTTTTCCAACAGTCTTGAAAGAGTTCCCACATATGCTGAGCACTTGTTGGCTGCTTTTCCTTCACTCTGCTGTCCAACTCATCCCAAACCATCTCAATTGGGTTGAGGTTGGGTGATTGTGGAGGSCAGGTCATCTGATGCAGCATTCCATCACTCTCCAACGCTTTTTTGGTTAATACATGATTCCATATGTGTTATTTAATAGTTTGATGTCTTCACTATTCTTCTACAATGTAGAAAATAGTAAAAAGAAAGAACAACTCTGGAATGAGTAGGTGTTTCCAAACTTTTGACAGGTACTGTGCTTAAAACACCTGCTGTGCGTAATAGGCGCAACCTGTGCAAGCAGATAGTTAATTAGAGACTGGAAAATAGGGAGTCAATGCATATTAACAAGGAATATATAGAAGGGTTTCAAAAATTGACCATTCATATGTCACATATAATTGGGAATAGACAACAGTTTGGGGATGGGGAGGGACTCCTAGTGTTAGTAGACAACACTACAAGAAACATACAAGGTCCTATTCCTCATTAAGCCCTTGGGGGTGGAGAGTTTTTAAGTAGGAGACCATTAACATATCTACCAGTAAATTAKAACTAAGGCAACAACGGGTATGCAAAACAGATATTGAAAATGTTTGGTCCGTAGTGTTGGTTAGTAGGCTATTTGCGATGCGCAATTTAGTAATCATACACTGTTTGCATTAATATTTAATGACTTTCCCAAAAAACCTTCCCAATTAAATGTTGACCGCACTTTTAGGCGTACCTGACAAAGTTATAATACTGATTTGTATGAATGGGGAGGGCATTTGTATTACTCAATTGAATTAAAATGTGACTACACCCTCCGAAAATATATTTTTTTAGTTTTTCCCAGATCTCAAACATGGTCTTCTGATATGGTTTAAGGATTGTTGTGAACTTAGAACTTTTTGGGGGTGGGGGTTTGAGAATGACATCTGAAAAGTCTCTAGGAAAACATAGGATTTTTCACACAGGGCACCTTTCCTTCACACAGGACCCACTTCTCCAGGCACCACTACACCACTGCATAGGGCCGATGGAAAGACAGCAATCACACACAGAATGATGTTAATTAAAGGATAAGCAGTCCATTCAMTYKGACAWAATAAGCCAGTAGGTCCCAATCATAAGAATACAAAAACACAACCTTTAGGCTAAGCATTTCCTTATCGAAATGTACAACTATTACTTCCCATTGCAAAAAACATTTCACGTTTAGCACACAAAGTAACCTAAAGTTTAAATGCAACAATGTTTCACACATACACAAAAGTTATTTTAAAATAGATGGCTAACAACAGCATGCGCACTGCAATAAAAAACACAGTTCCACTCACGAGATGATAATAATTTGAAAGTTATTCTTGAAAAGCTAAAAGCTAACAAATTAGCAACAACATCTGTTGTATTAACTAAAATAAGGAGGCACGGCAATGAGGTTCTAGCTTCAGCATGTTTACTAGCCTAGTCTGCGCATGTCATACATAGGTACGGATACCGCCAAGGGACATCCTACTACATCTTCCCCTCTCCAATGARCAAGAACTCAACATGCATAACCACTGAAGCATAACTGATATGCAATTTGGAAACCAGTATTATTCTCTAGCATGCTACTTCACATCCTGAAATAGTATGAAAGCATTAAATTACACAGTATGAACTTAGGTACAGTCTCTGTTTTGCTTGGTATGGTCCCAAACAGTATGTATTCTCTTCACGTAACAGTCTTTCAGCCACTCTGGTGGCTTCACATCCCTTTTTGGGAGAGCTTGTAGCTCTGTGGGCATTCTCTCTTCCTTCTGCCAGCTCCCGTCTCTCCGTAGCACGGTGTCTCCGATTAAAGTCTCCAGTTTGAGTTTGTTTCAGCCGTTTGTCCCTCTCAGCGAAGTCCTTCCTGTTAGGCTATTGGGGTTTAAGCTGAGCCGGCGAGACAGGCAATGGGGAGCGCAGCCTCCTGCCCAACAGGAGCTCGACAGGCGACGGCCCATGATGCAGTGGTGTAACTCTGTAAGCTAACAGAGCCCTGTATGGATCTGTGTATAAATAAAACTGTGAAGGACCTCGGCGTTACTCTGGACCCTGATCTCTCTTTTGATGAACATATCAAGACTGTTTCAAGGACAGCTTTTTCCATCTACGTAACATTGCAAAAATCAGAAACTTTCTGTCCAAAAATGATGCAGAAAAATGTATCCATGCTTTTGTAACTTCCAGGTTAGACTACTGCAATGCTCTACTTCCCGGCTACCCGGATAAAGCACTTAATAAACTTCAGTTAGTGCTAAATACGGCTGCTAGAATCCTGACTAGAACCAAAAAATGTGATCATACTACTCCAGTGCTAGCCTCTCTACACTGGCTTCCTGTTAAGGCAAGGGCTGATTTCAAGGTTTTACTGCTAACCTACAAAGCATTACATGGGCTTGCTCCTACCTATCTTTCCGATTTGGTCCTGTCGTACATACCTACACGTACGCTACGGTCACAAGACGCAGGCCTCCTRATTGTACCTAGAATTTCAGAGCAAACAGCTGGAGGCAGGGCTTTCTCCTATAGAGCTCCATTTTTATGGAATGGTCTGCCTACCCATGTGAGAGACGCAGACTCGGTCTCAACCTTTAAGTCTTTACTGAAGACTCATCTCTTCAGTAGGTCATATGATTGAGTGTAGTCTGGCCCAGGAGTGTGAAGGTGAACAGAAAGGCTCTGAAGCAACGAACCGCCCTTGCTGTCTCTGCCTGGCCAGTTCCCCTCTCTCCACTGGGATTCTCTGCCTCTAACCCTATTACAGGGGCTGAGTCACTGGCTTACTGGTGCTCTTCCATGCCGTCCCTAGGAGGGGTGCGTCACTTGAGTGGGTTGAGTCACTGACGTGGTCTTCCTGTCTGGGTTGGCGCCCCCCCTTATTAGGTTGTGCCGTGGCGGAGATCTTTGTGGGCTATACTCGGCCTTGTCTCAGGATGGTAAGTTGGTGGTTGAAGATGTCCCTCTAGTGGTGTGGGGGCTGTGCTTTGGTAAAGTGGGTGGGATTACTCAGACCAAGCCACCACACCAACTGTTGAGCCCTCAGTCTGCATTTGGTTATCCCCATGTGTCCCTCATGCACTCTGTCTAGCACTTCTGGTTGTAGAGTCTCTGGAATAACTATCTGTTGTCCTTTCATGAGAAGGTCTCCATTACAGTGGAAGTCACTTTGGTGCACCCAATAGAGCTTCAGCAGCTGAGGCAGTTCCTCCTGCCTGGGCCATCCCTTTTTTCACTGCTGCACTATCTGTTGACAGATGGGGTCTCGTTGTTGCTCCTTTGCAATCTGCTGCAGTTTGGTCTGAGATGCAGGTAGGCTGTCTCTTACTGCATTAATGGACACCTGTACCTCACCCTCTAGACATTGCTCCTCCTCTGATAATGGGCGTTTAATTGGGGCCCTGGAGAGTGCGTCTGCTGTGATCAGTGCCTTCCCTGGCACATACACCATCTTGTAGGTGAACCTCAGTAATCTGAGGCGGAAGCGCAGAACTCTGGGAGGCAAGTCGTCCAGTGCTTTTGTCCCTAACAGAGTCAACAGTGGTTTGTAGTCGGTCTCTGCTGTAAACTGCGAGAACAAGCCGTTCACATGTCCWTGTGATAGCCAACGCCTCCTCCACTTGTGCATACCTTTGTTCCATGTCAGATAAGCTTTGGGAAATGTATGCTATTGGACGCCACTCCATGTTGTCCTGCATCTGTGTGAGGACTGCCCCTAGCCCAAAGGATGATGCATCTGCTGATACCTTTGTCTTAGCGTGGGGACAGTACTGGGCCAGCACTCTCTGTGAGGCCARGTCTCCTTTGATTTTGTCAAACGCAACCTGTAGCACGTGACCCCATGACCAGTCATTCTCTTTGGCTAGTAAGTCTCTCAGGGGTTTGGTTGTATCTGAAAACTATGGGAGGAACTTACCCACATATGTGGCCATGCCTAAGAAGGTCCTGACTTCAGCCACGTTCTAGGGGATGGGCATATCTGTGATGGCGCTGATCTTCTCCGGGTCTGGCTAAATTCCAGTTGCACTGATTTTGTGTCCCAAGAACAAGACCTCTGACTGTGCAAAAGTGCATTTTCATTGAGTGTCAGGCCAGTCTCCTGGAGTCTGGTCAGAACTGCTGTGAGCCTTACATCATGTTCTGCTCTGTCCCATACACACACGAGCATGTCATCCACGTGGACTATGACACCACTCAGACCATCGAACAGCTGAGACATGCAGCTTTGTAAATGCTCAGGACTGGAAGCGATTCCAAATGGAAAAACATTAAAACAGTACCGGCCAAGCGGTGTTATAAACGTTGTGAGCGCCTTACTCTCTGGTGACAGCGGTATCTGCCAGCTATGTGAAGACTTGTGAGCCAGCCAACTGTGACTGCTCCACTGATTGTAAAATGTGTCTCTCTCTGCAGAGTGCCTCATTCAAGTTAGTCATGTCCACACAGATCCTTATGTYCCCATTGGCTTTTCGGACCACCACCATCCCTGCACACCAGTCAGTGGGACTCTCTATTTTAGACACCGCCACAATTTCTTCCGTCCTCCCCAACTCTTCCTTTACTCTGGCCAATAAAGGGATAGGCAGACAGCAGGGGGTGGTAAGGGCATAGGGGGCTGCATCCTCTTTCACGTGGATTTTGTAGTCACCTTCTATCCTTCCTAGGCCAGAAAACACTTTTGGGAATTTCTTTTTGAATACCTCCCCTGGGTCCTCCAGTTCGCTCACTCTCTCAATGAGTTGCAATGCTTCAATTGCTGGCAGCCCCAGCAACGGTCTGGCCGGAGAGTCAATGACGAAGACAGGCTGGATGGCACTTTTGTCTTTACTCTCCAGTTTAATCCCCAACTGCCYTACCACTGGTAATATCTTATTACTTGGCCCGTACAGTGTTTTGTTTGTAGAGAGCAAAGGGCCATCTCTACTATAGCTATACAGGCTAGTTGGTTATTGCTGTCACTGCTGCCCCTGTGTCTAGTTTAAATGACACAACCTCCCCATTGAGTTTAATGTCTGAAAGACAGCCAGCATTGTTTCCCCTTACTTCTCCCAGAAAGATGCTGTCCTACTGTACCTCCTCTGAGACCTCATGCATTTGCTTTAATCGACAAACAACTGAAAAGTGTCCTCTCCTGTGACATTTCCTGCATTCCATATACTTTGCTGGGCAATCTTTCCAGCTGTGGAAAGGGGAATTCCCCGTTTGCACAAGCACTTGACCTAGCTACTGGTGCTGTCTGTGATTGTTTTCTCCACGTCTGTCTCTGTTCTGTGTTCCCCTCCATTTTTTTTTAGCTCGGTATGAAAATGCATTTATTTCCTCACTCTCTTCACTCTGCAAGAAGCTGCTGCCGTGCAACATCATCTGCTGTCTTTATACTGYCCCACTCTGCCTAACCTGGTTTACAGCTTTGGACAAGGTAAGCTGGGAATCCAACTGTAACTTTTAAGAAAGTGATATATTTCTTATTCCCACTACAATCCGATCTCGGATCAGCTCTTCCCTGAGTGCGCCAAACGGACAATAAACGGACAATGTTCTGCTAGCTTGTGAACAGCTGTAATAAAACTGTCGGATGTTTCACCCTGCTCGCGCACATTAAACCTAGCTCTCTCAAATATAATGTTGTGTCTCCCTACAAAATGCATTTCAAAACAGTTTTTAATGGCACTGTAGTTAAGTTTATCTTCCTCAGTCAATGGTGAAGCATTTAATATATCCTCGGCTTCATCACCCATAGATTAGATCAGTGTATTAATTTAACTTGAAATGCCAGATTTTTCACGTTTAAGCCTGATGCTACTCTGTACCTTTCAAAGCGCCCGATCCATTTCGGCCAGTTTTGAATGTCCATATAATCAAAATTCTCCCCGAGGGACTAATGTGAAATCCGTCAGCACTAGCCACTGGCCTGTCCGTGTTTGCGTCAGAGCCTGTTGAACTTGGAGTCGCAAACCCTGAAATCCCGCCAGTTTCTTCCTCTTGCAACATGTTGTTTAGCAGTAACTTAGTCCCTGCTCATTAGCTAGCACAATRATGATCTGCGCTGTTAATTTCCAACACTGTGCCGTCCCAGCTTTGAAACAGTCTGTCAGCCTGAATATATGATTTATTTGGTATGTCCTTCACGTTTATGTGATTATTTAAACCACTTCTGACACCATGTAGTATTATCTAAAATAAGGATGCACGACAACGATGTTCTAGCTTCAGCATGTTACTAGCCTAGTCTGCCTATTTCATACATAGGTACGGATACCCCCAAGGGACATCCTACTACAACATCCTCGATAAAACCTGCTGCAGCCGCTACAAACTAGTCTACAACAAAAGCTAGCTAGCTAGACCATGGGAAAACTACTGCTCGCTATTGCACAGTGGCCTATTGGCCTTTGAGAACGCAGAAGTTTCCATACGTTTTTGTAAAAACGGTCTCACCCATTACAAGTCAATGTGATTGGTTGATTCCACTCTCACGCCAACATTTTGCCCTGATACAGTTGAATGGCAGATGCGTCTGCTGGCCTAGCCAATGGCTGACTTAGATAGCTAGATTTATCTCCCTAGAGACCGCCAAAGAAAAATCCTGATTGGATATTTCTTTCTCTTCAGTGTTAACCCTTTCCTTTCTAACAAACACAGGAGCGATTAAATCAGAACATAATTGAAAATAATAATATAATTATTACTATTTGTATTATTTTATAAATCSTTAGCTTTTCTCTGAAAGCGTAGGATTTCCCCATAAATTGTTCCCCACTGTGTTTGGGTTAGTAATAATTTGTAATGTGGCTCTATTTGCCTTCAGCATGCATTTTTTCACCATTCTGAATGTCCATATGAATACAAATGTTCTTCTGAAATATGAACACAGAAATACTTTTGAACTGTTATTATGGTGGCGATTTGACAAAATTACAATCATGGTCTTGAATTAGTCTTGCAACGACAGGAATGTCTCTTTTTGTGACAACTTTGATTTGATGTGGGAGCAACCAGCACTTTTTAAAAGAGACTGGATTTACCCTAACCGCAGGGGTTCCATTATTATTTCCAGCAACATCGCAAACTGTTTTTAGAGACTGACAGACAGGGTTTGGTTGTGCTCCAGTTCTCCCTGTCAGAATAAGCAACATGGAAAGCATATCAACTCCTGTATAAATGGCACTATGGTTATTGTGAGTAACCTAATGTATGTTCCTTTAACTCCGCCTTCTAGTGAGTTAATACAAACTGTCATCTCCTACCATTCTGATAGATTGGAGACTACGGTTGTACCGTTCATAATTTGGTTGTTATTCTAATGTTCTAATGGTTACCTTGAGGCAGATGCTCCAGGGGCAGAGTGGCCCACACTCATTGAATATGGCGCTTTTAAATGTTAGAGCAATCTCAAGTAAAACCTTTCTCGTGAATGACCTCATTACTCAGCGCAAAGTTGATTGCATGTTTCTCACTAAAACATGGTTGTCATCAGACTGTAGTGCCGCTCTTATTGACTACAGCGTTTCACACTATCAGAAAAGGGGAAAAGGGTGGGGGGACAGCATCTATTTTTTACTAATGCTCTCAGCTGTAATGTCAGCCACCAGTGCTGGCCATAACCCTGTATAGGCCACCAAAGCACTGACCCACATTCTTTACTGATCTATCTGAACTATTGTCTATTTTCCTTGAGAACTTGGATAAAATAATTGTGTTGGGCGATTGTAATATTCATGTTGACAAAGAGACTGACTCCAAGGCCATTGAATGTATTAATCTTTTGAGCTCCATGGACTTTATCCAACATGTTACTGGGCCCACCCATAAGGCCATACTCTGGACCTGGTTATTACCAAGAGGCTTTCTATTGACATACCCTCTATAGTTGATGTTGCTTTATCAGGTCACCACTGTGTATTTTTTTACAACCTTGTTGCCCATAGCACAGGGTAATACTGAATGYATTATTAAGAAACGCTATCTTACCTCTGAAGTTGCTACATATTTGATTGAGTGTATGAACAATACTCCACCACCTATTCTGCCTTCCTCTTGTGATGATTTAGTTGATAAATTTAATAGCAAATGAAGTTGAAAAAGGGCACATCATTGGATGAGTAGGAAACAAATCAATTAAAGAGAAATTGCAGAAAAGCAGATTGGAAGTGGAGAATGTCAAAGTTTCAGGTCCATTRTGATATTCTGAGAGAGCAATTTGGTATATATAACAAGGCATTTAGCCAGACGGGCAAATTTTTCTAACTTTTAATCAGAATAATTTGAGAGTGCTCTTCTCGACCATTGATGGCCTGATAAATCCTACACACGCAGACCTATGTGAACTTTCTAAATGTAATGAGTTTGCTGCATATTTCAGAGATAAGATAACCAACATTAGGCTGGGTATCAGTCAAGCAAGACCTGATGAGAAGTYTGATGATATGTGCCCTAGCCTACCACGCAAAGACACTATGGAATTATTTTCCCTGGTTGACACAGATATGCTCAGGAAAGTGATATCACAACTTAAGCCTTCTACCTGCCTTGTCGATCMTATCCCCACCACCTTCTTCAAAACAGTTTTTAATTGCATATCTGAAGAAGTGCAAGCTATTATTAATCACTCCCTGTTCACAGGCACTTTCCCCACTGCACTAAAAACTGCAATGGTGAAAGCCCTTCTGAAGAAAACTTATCTAGATTCTTCAGCTCTTAGCAATTTTCAGGGATTCTCCAACCTTCCATTCTTAAGCAAAATTCTGGAGAAATTGGTGTTCAAACAGCTTAATGATTTTTTAAGTGCCAACTGTATTTTAGAAAAATTACAATCTGGTTTTCGTGTCCACCACAGCACAGAGACATCCTTAGTTAAAGTGTTAAATTATCTTAGAGACAACCCAGATGCAAAACAGCTCTCTGTCCTTGTACTCTTAAATTTAAGTGCTGCATTCGACACTGTTGACCATGATGTCCTTCTGGACAGACTGGAGAGGTGGGTTGGCCTCTCCAGTCCGGTTCTAAATTGGTTTAGGACCTATTTAACCGGTTGAGAGTTTTTTGTCAACCTTGGTGAACATAACTGAGAAAAAATACATATCACATGTTGCGTTCCACAATGTTCGATTTTGCGTCCGGTACTGTTCAGTTTATACAGTGGGGAGAACAAGTATTTGATACACTGCCGATTTTGCAGGTTTTCCTACTTACAAAGCATGTAGAGGTCTGTAATTCTTATCCTAGTAACTTCAACTGTGAGAGACGGAATCTAAAACAAAAATCCAGAAAATCACATTGTATGATTTTAAGTAATTCATTTGCATTTTATTGCATGACATAAGTATTTGATCACCTACCAACCAGTAAGAATTCCGGCTCTCACAGACCTGTTAGTTTTCTTAAGAAGCCCTCCTGTTCTCCACTCATTACCTGTATTAACTGCACCTGTTTGAACTCGTTACCTGTATAAAAGACACCTGTCCACACACTCAATCAAACAGACTCCAACCTCTCCACAATGGCCAAGACCAGAGAGCTGTGTAAGGACATCAAGGCTAAAATTGTAGACCTGCACAAGGCTGGGATGGGCTACAGGACAATAGGCAAGCAGCTTGGTGAGAAGGCAACAACTGTTGGCGCAATTATTAGAAAATAGAAGAAAATAAAGAAGTTCAAGATGATGGTCAATCACCCTCGGTCTTGGGCTCCATGCAAGATCTCACCTCGTGGGGCATCAATGATCATGAGGAAGGTGAGGGATCAGCCCAGAACTACAGGCAGGACCTGGTCAATGACCTGAAGAGAGCTGGGACCACAGTCTCAAAGAAAACCATTAGTAACACACTACGCCGTCATGGATTAAAATCCTGCAGCGCACACAAGGTCCCCCTGCTCAAGCAGGCGCATGTCCAGGCCTCTGAAGTTTGCCAATGACCATCTGGATGATCCAGAGGAGGAATGGGAGAAGTCATGTGGTCTGATGATTCAAAAATAGAGCTTTTTGGTCTAAACTCCACTCGCCGTGTTTGGAGGAAGAAGAAGGATGAGTACAACCCCAAGAACACCATCCAAACGGAAGCATGGAGGTGGAAACATCATTCTTTGGGGATGCTTTTCTGCAAAGGGGACAGGACGACTGCACCGTATTGAGGGGAGGATGGATGGGGCCATGTATCGCGAGATCTTGGCCAACAACCTCCTTCCCTCAGTAAGAGCATTGATGATGGGTCGTGGCTGGGTCTTCCAGCATGACAACGACCCGAAACACACAGCCAGGGCAACTAAGGAGTGGCTCCGTAAGAAGTATCTCAAGGTCCTGGAGTGGCCTAGCCAGTCTCCAGACCTGAACCCAATAGAAAATCTTTGGAGGGAGCTGAAAGTCCGTATTGCCGAGGGACAGCCCCGAAACCTGAAGGATCTGGAGAAGGTCTGTATGGAGGAGTGGGCCAAAATCCCTGCTGCAGTGTGTGCAAACCTGGTCAAGAACTACAGGAAACGTATGATCTCTGTAATTGCAAACAAAGGATTCAGTACCAAATATTAAGTTCTGCTTTTCTGATGTATCAAATACTTATGTCATGCAATAAAATGCTAATTAATTACTTAAAAATCATACAATGTGATTTTCGGGATTTTTGTTTTAGATTCCGTCTCTCACAGTTGAAGTGTACCTATGATAAAAATTACAGACCTCTACATGCTTTGTAAGTAGGAAAACCTGCAAAATCGKCAGTGTATCAAATACTTGTTCTCCCCACTGTATATGTTACCCCTTGGCAGCGTTATCAGAAACTACAGCATTGATTTTCACTGCTACACAGACGATACACAACCTTCCATTTCTGTATCACCAGATGATTTTAGCTCCACAGATAAATTATTAGACTATATTAGTGATTTAAATACTTGGATGACTCACAACTTCCTCCAGCTAAATCAAGACAAGACCGAGGTACTTATTGTTGGAGCCAAAGCACAGTGAGAAAATCTAGCTACACATTTTAATTCACGGGTAATAAAGATAAAACACCAGGTAAAAAAACCTAGGTGTTATTTTAGATTCKGAACATTTTTTTTTATCACACATTAGGAATGTGACCAAAATAGCTTTTTAGCACCTGAGGAACATTGACACGTGTGGTCGTTTCTCTCTCAGCCTGATACAGAGTGACTCATCCATGCTTTTATTACAAGCAGACTTGACTACTGTAATTCTCTCCTGTCTGGTCTATCCAAGAAAGCCATTGGTCAACTGAAAAACATACAGAATGCTGCAGCACGGCTACTGACCAAGACCAGATGGAGAGCACACATTACACCCATTTTAAGGTCTCTGCACTGGCTGCCTGTGAGTTTTAGAATTCATTTTAAGATTGGTTTTTAAATCAATCCACAATTGTGCAGCCCAATACATGTCAGACATGCTTTTAAGTTATGTACCCAGTAGGGCCTTCAGGTCCTCTGGCACTGGCCTTTTAACTATCCCAAAGCCTAGGACCATGAGGCATGAAGAGGCAGCCTTTAGTTATTATGCCCCCCGCCTCTGGAATAGCCTGCCAGAGAACCTGGGGGGGCTGAAACTGTGGACATATTTAAAAGCGATCTTAAAACACATATTTTTTGCTTTGCTTTTCCTTACGGTGCTTTTTAGTTGTTCAGTTTGAGTCATTATTTTGTTTTTTATTTTATGTTTGTTGTGTAGTAAATATTTCAGCTTTTATTTTCATTGTTTTTTATGTTTTTTTCCTGTAACGCACGCTGCGTTACATTCCATGTCTGATATGGGCTGTATAAAGCTTAATTTGATTTGATGTTGTGAACAGAGTTCCCCATTGTGGCAGTGGAGCTATGGTATGGGTAGGTATAAGCTACGGACAACGAACATAATTGCATTTTAACAATGGCAAGTTGAATGCACAGAGATAACGTGACGAGATCCTGAGGCCCATTGTTGTGCCATTCATCCGCCACAATCACCTCATGGTAATGCATGGCCCCGTGTCGCAAGGATCTGTACACAATTTCTGGAAGCTGACAATTTCCCAGTTCTTCCATGGCCTGCATACTCACCAGACATGTCACCCATTGAGTATGTTTGGGATGCTCTAGATCGACGTGTGTGTTCCAGTTCCCGCCATTATCCAACAACTTCGCACAACCATTGAAGAAGAGTGGGACACAGGATGCAGTTCATAATAATGGCCGGAACGGAGCTAATGGAATGGCATTAAACACCATCATGTGTTTGATGTTTATTTAACTAGGCAAGTCAGTTAAGAACAAATTCTTATTTACCACGGCCTACCCTGGCCAAACCCTAACCCGGACGATGCTGGGTCAATTGTGTGCCGCTCTATGGGACTCCAATCACAGCCGGTTGTGATACAGCCTGTAATTGAACCAGGGTCTGTAGCGACACCTCTAGCACTGAGATGTAGTGCCTTAGACCGACCGCCGCGCCACTCGGGAGCCCATGTATTTGTTACCATTCCACCAATTCCACTCCAGTCATTAGAACGAGCCCGTCCTCCCCAATTAAGGTGCCACCAACCTCCTGTGGAGTGGGACAACATTCCACAGGCCACAATTAACAGCCTGATCAACTCTATATGAAGAAGATGTGTTGTGCTGCATGAGGCAAATGGTGATCACACCAGATACTGCCTGGTTTACTGAGCCACGCCCCTACCTTTCTTTTAAAGTACCTGTGACCAGTGGATGATCTGTATTCCCAGTCATGTGAAATCCATAGATTAGTGACTAATGAATTTATTTCAATTGACTGATTTGCTATTATGAACAGTAACTAACTCGTAAAATCTTTGAAGTAGTTGCATATTGAGTTTATATTTCTGTTCAGTGTATTTGTACTAATGCATGCATGCAACTGTCCTTAGGACCTTTTTGTTTCTATTGTCCTTATTTTAAATGTCTTTAGTTCTGTCCTTGAGCTGTTCCTGTCTAATGATGTTCTGTATTATGTCATGTTTTAAGTTTTGTGTGGACCCCAGGAAGAGTAGCTGCTGCTTCAGGGGATCCTAATAAAATACAAAACACTAAAAAGATGCAATGTTGTGATGACAGGAAAAAAAACATTTACGAAGACATGTTAAGTTTTATTCTAAAAACATAAAAAGTTTCATTTAAGGAGACAGATTTTGCTCAAGCTATTCATTCACAACATAAAGGCATTGGCTGCTGTTTATTGCACATGAATTAAGAGAGTGAAATGTTTACTGCTCTTTACAAGAAGTTAATGTTGAAGCTAGAAAAATTTACATTTCAAATGACACTTCTATTTAGCACTCATCACCAACCTCAACATTTCACCACATGGCAAAATAATTGTAGTCTTTTCATCTTGCATAATATACAAACAGTCCTGCACCTAAAATAATTGGCAGGACGATAGACTTGATATGCCCAGTAATTTCTCAAACACTTGTTGGTAATTACCAGGGGAGTTTGACTTTTAACTCTAATCCAAATGTGTGATAGAAAAACCCTTATACTGTACATTTGTCATTTTACTCAATTGAGTAGAACCCCACAATAAGTGTATTTTATTTCTACAAGGCACATGCTTTACAATCCCTTTCTTTTCATGACATTCATCACTGATCTGCCCTCTGTGTGGAGGAAGAACTGTTCTTACATCATCAAAATCRTCAACAACTACAGTACATGGGGCATCAAGGCACTAAACACTCTGCAGCCCAGTCAATAAAAATGTGACAGGAATTTTTCAATAAGGCACATTTTAGAGAAGTACCTCAGAGGGTTGTAACAAATACAAAAAGTGCATCAATATATTAATTTAAAAACGTTTTTTTAAATTATTCCGTTCGACAAGGGAGGACAGGTTTTTTTCTTATTTACATAATACAATACTTAGTGGCATCATATAATCACAATCTAAATCCATTAGAATTACTTCACCTTCCAGTTTCAATAAAGTATGCGTGTGCTGGGAGGGGACACCCGTCAGCTCTTTGGCTCAATTACCACACTATATTAACTTCTCAGTGAGGCCATACCATTACAATTGCATTGTTTGTGCATTTAGCAAAAAATAAATAAAGGCCTCAAAACATCTGATATTGAACTTTTTTTAGGCCCTAATATGTGACAGCTACATGGATGCATGGGGGAAACAAACATGGTGCTTGTGTGTATAACCTTCTAGTGCCACCTAGTGGGAGTTCCACACTGCAAGTGATCGTATCTTATCAAACTATACTCCCTCATCTCTTCTGTCWTGGAACATATCTATAAATGTGGCATACGCTGAAGAGACTCCATTTGGAGACATTTAAGTTAGTCAACTTTGCTATTGGCAAGGACTAGGTCAAGGAGAATAGTAAGGCAACCTAAAACCTGCCATTTTCACTCTGAGTGGAGTAGGGACGTGAGCCTTGTATACTGGACGAGGATGAGAGCGCTGTGGGTTTATTCCCACAACTTTATGTATATCGATTGAATTCCAGAGACAATCAATCAGAGCCATGCACGTGAATGGGGTGTCGARGCTGAACAAGGTTCCGAGGGGGTCCCACTCACTCTTTCCTCATTGGATGTGCAGGATGTCACTCTCTTTCAATCCGAAGCGGGTCTTATACTTGTCAAAGAGGCTCCTGAGGGACTTGATGTACATGGCATGGTACAGTTCCACCATATCCCGAGTAGGCTCCTCAACCTTTGGTACCGTGATCGGTTCACCCACTAAGAGAAGGGGGTAAAAATCAATATCCGCAAAATCAACTTTGACATTTTACTTTTTGGTTTGACGAACKGCAACGTTTAACATGAACATGGCCTTGATGCAGGGAAGAGAAAATGTTGACTGTGTGGTTGGTTCTGTTAACACAGAGGAGCTAGAGTTGCCCTTGAACTGCTTGGTAGTAACCATAACCTGACCTAGCATTGTAATTACTTAAGATTTTTACAGATGGACTATAATCTACAGATCCTGGCTGACAGAACAATTTGAGTTGAGCATATATTTTGATAGATAAGATCAATAAGATAGATGGATAACAGGAGGCTGCTGAGGGGAGGATGGCTCATAATAATGGGCGGAACAGAGTGAATAGCATCAAACACATGGCCTGGATCACTACCAGAAACTAAGTCATCCAGCACTAAATGCCTGTGAGACACTTTCAGTGTGGTCTTGGAGAGGGTTTCTCACCGATGGTGGTGATGGGTTTATTGTAAGGCACCATTCCCCAGGAGTCGGAGAAGAGGCCACAGCCATGGAACAGACAGGGAGCAAAGCCCAGAATCTTCTGCAGCCGCTTCTGAGCTAGCCGACACCAGGTTCCCTCCTCAAAGATCACCTGCTTGTACACATTGTTCTCCCCAAAGGAGTAGACCGGCACCAGGTCAGACCTGACAGAGAGCAAGGGTTTACATTAGTCTCCAGAAGTTACTCATAGGGCATAATGGATATCACCTGATCTCTGAATGATGATGACTTGTTTTGGTGCTTCCCTGCTCCATTTCAACATCTGTCATCAAAACGCATTATGAGGAATTTAGAAAAGGAACCTTTGGGAAGCATTTAACCAGGGTAACATAGGCCTACATGCCACTTGTCTTAGAGATCCTAGAAATATGAGCCAGTGACCCAGAAACGTACTGTACATGCCAGGGGAAATTAGCAATCATGCATGTTATCGAAGGTTGTTGTGAATGAGGGTCTACTCTACATAACATTTTATACAACCTCTAAGACACCATTAACCAGYGTATCTACAATCAACCATCAAACAATATTTATCACTGAAGTGGGCTTGTTTGGATAAGTTGAGCAAGTCAAAATGGCAGCCTAATGGGTCTGGAGTAGAGTGGGATTCCCAGTTAGTCTGATCTGGTCTACGCCAGCTCACTCAGTGTGCCGAAAACAGTGTTCTCAGGAGTCACAATCTGATGGAGTCCATCCTTTGGCCTTGACCCAGGTGCCTGTGTACTGTATGCCAGGAGGAGCTCTGAGCAATTKAGGACCAATTACCATACGAGTAAGTGTTTTGTGCCAATCAGGGTTGGGGTCAATTCCAATTTAAAATTCCAATTAAATTCACTCATGAAGTGGAGAATTTACATTGAATTCAATATAAATTTCAACAATCTTGAAATTAGACCGTTTTGACTTTGAATTTAATTAGAATTCAATATTTGTAAATTTCACAGTTAATGAACTTCGTATCACAAATTGACTGCAATTTAAATAATTTCAATATAGCTAGGTTGTCTGAACAATGACATGATCAGCCTGRAGAAATTTGAATTTTCGGGGATAATATTGCATTAGAGATTGAATCCTTGGAATTGACCCAACATTGGAATTGAGAGGAAATGAATGTCTGAATTCAAAGACTGACCTGGAATTTGAATTAAATATAATTTTCAGGGAGGGGGGAATTGAATTAGAATATAATTTTTAGACTTAACCCAACCCTGGTGCCAATCCTATTGTTGAKCCAATTCTCTCGATTCAATCCAATTGGTCATAATGACATTAGATTTACGGTCTAATATTTCAAAAACTAGTGTTGAGGACAAACGTAGACAAAGTCCACTAAGGTAGGAATACTCCAGGGCTGTTTTGTGCAATACCTAACATCAATACGTTCACATAGGCAGACTAGATATCCTGCACTCTTCTTTAGCAGTTTATTCAGTTCAGTGTTTTTCTGTGCTGGCCCGATGAGATGTCTTACATAAAAACAAACACCATGTAGTCAGATCAATTGATGTGTGTAACATAGAGGTACACTATGTACAAATAAGTATGTGGACACCCCTTCAAATTAGTGGATTTGGCAATTTCAGCATCACCCTTCCAGCATTGGCTGGAGTGGTGTAAAGAGCACTGCCATTGGACTCTGAAGCAGTGGAAACGCGTTCTCTGGAGTGAATCACCACACTTGACCGTCTGCCAGTCCGACGGACGAATCTGGGTTTGGCGGATACGAGGAGAATGCTACCTGCCCCAATGTATAGTGCCAACTGTAAAGTTTGGTGGAAGAGGAATAATGGTCTGTGGCTGTTTTTTTTTTTTTTTTWAYGGTTCGGACTAGTTAGTTCCAGTGAAGGGAAATCTTAAAGCTACAGCATACAATGACATTCTAAACGATTCAATGCTTCCAACTTTGTGGCAACAGTTTCAGCATGACAATACCCCCATGGCCAAAGTGAGGTTCATACAGAAATGATTTGTCGAGATCGGTATGGAAGAACTTAACTGGCCTGCAAAGAGCCCTGACCTCAACCCCATCGAACACCTTTAGGATGAATTGGAACGCCGACTTCCCAGGCCTAATTGCCCAACATCAGTGCCTGACCTCACTAATGCTCTGAATGGAAGAAAGTCCATGCAGCAATGTTCCAACATCTAGTGGAAAGCCTTCCCAGAAGAGTGGCGGCTGTTAAACCAACAAAAGGGTGGACCAACTCCATATTAATGGCCATGATTTTGGAATGGGATGTTCGACGAGCAGGTGACCACATATTATTGCTCATGTAGTGTACGTGTGTGGCCAGGATTTGTGTATGGCAGAATGTTTGTGCTCTACTCTCACCCTTGCTGGAGGGCCAGCCTCACAAAGCCCTTGCGGTTATTCAGGGTGACAGAATTTATGCCTGGAGCACAGTCCAGAGATTCTGCTGCTCCCCCGACAACGATGACCACTGCGTTGCCAGTTCCATTCTGAGAGAGGAGGTAGTCGATGGAGTTACGATTCACTGGGCAGATACCTGACGCACGGGAGAGAATGGGGTTAGGCTCAGCAATCACACATGAGCCCAAAGACCAAACCATAAAGTCTGTTTTCAGTAGACATTATTTAAGAGAAAATACATACTGGTTGAGCACAGACACATATTATTGCTGTACATTTTACATTACACTGCAATACTACTCTAAATGACCAAATTAAGATAACCTGCACTGTTAGCTTTTGACAGAAGCAGCTCCCTACAATAGCGAGATCAGCAAATACAGGTTGGTAGACAGAGGCTGGCTGTTTCATCCTGGCTGCGCAATAGGACAAATCTCAGAGTTCTGCCAAATTACAGTCTGTAGATAAAGGGCTGTTATCAGCAGTTTAAAGAGAGAAGAGGCAGCCTCTTCAGAGGGACAAAACTCCCAGAAACCATCTCACCCCCAGACATGAGATAGTCTCTAAGGACTGGCATCCGGAAGTTTCCAGCCAGGGTGGCAAGAGAAGGCTTGATACCCGGGAACTTCTTGGAGAATCCAGTGGCCTCAGTCCCAAAGTTACAGAAGGCTCCGAAAGAGAAGATCCCATGGGGGTGGTACCCAAAGATGTAGTTTCGGCTGGGCAGCAGGTTATGTGTCTTGATGAGCTGGAAAAAAAGATGACAAAAGAGACATGATTAGACTGTACTATCACACCAGTCTCAGAGGAGAGGTTTAGAGGATGTGTTAAGACTAATGTCCTGAAATTGGAACAGCTTATCACTTTAGCCCTGATATGATGCATCTTTTGCACTCAAGTAATAAAATCAATTTACAGGCAAATAAGGCAAAATGTGCTGTGTGTCTGGGATGTTTACCTGCACGTTTCCACTAAATAAAATGTATTTATATAGCCCTTCTTACATCAGCTGATATATCAAAGTGCTGTACAGCCTAAAACACCAAACAGCAGGCAATGCAGGTGTAGAAGCCAGTTCCATTCTGAGAGAGGAGGTAGTCGATGGAGTTTGGGCAGATAGTGTGAACAGTAGTTTCATTACAGAGATGCAATACTGCCCTGCTAGAGCGGCCCCGGTCAACTGTAAATGCTGTTATTGTAAATTGTAAAGGTGTAAATCAARTAACATTTTATTGGACACATACAAAATGGTTAGCAGATGTTAATTGGAGTGTAGCGAAATGCTTGTGMTTCWRGTTCCGACAGTGCAGTAATATCTAACAATTCCACAATGACTACCTAATCACACAAATCTAAAAGGGATGGAATAAAAATGTTTATTTAACCAGGTAGGCTAATTGAGAACAAGTTCTCATTTGTAACTGCGACCTGGCCAAGATAAAGCATAGCAATTCGACACGTACAACAACAGAGTTACACATGGAATAAACAAAACATACAGTCAATAATACAGTAGAAAAAATAAAACAAAAAGTCTATATACATTGAGTGCAAATGAGGTAAGACAAGGAAGTTAAGACAATAAATAGGCCATGGTGGCGAAGTAATTACAATATAGCAATTAAACACTGGAATGGTAGATGTGCAGAAGATGAATGTGCAAGTAGAAATACTGGGGTGCCAAGGAGCAAGATAAATTAATAAAATACAGTATTGGGAATATATGTACATATTCATGAGTCGTCGCTCATATGGATGAGCGATGACCGAGCGGCATAGGCAAGATGCAATAGATGGTATAAAATGCAGTATATACACATATGAGATGRGTAATGTAAGATATGTAAACATTATTACAGTGGCATTATTTACTGTGACTAGTGATCCATTTATTAAAGTGGCCAATGATTCGAGTCTGTATGTAGGCAGCAGCCTCTCTGTTAGTGATGACTGTTTAACAGTCTGATGGGCCAGCTTTGATGCACCTGTACTATAAACTCACTCACCGAATAAATCAATGTTATTCTCCGAGGCTCCCCGGAACCATTCCCAGTCCGTGTGATCAAAACAATCTTGAAGCGTAGATTCCGATTGGTCAGAGCAGCGTTGAATGGTTCTTGTCAYGGGTACTTACTGTTTGATTTTCTGCCTATAGGACGGTAGGAGCAAAATGGAGTCGTGGTCGGATTTTCCGAAGGGAGGGCGGGGGAGGGCCTTGGATGCATCGCGGAAGTTAGAGTAGCAGTGATCCAGTGTATTGCCCGCATGAGTGCTACAATCAATATGCTTACAAACTTTAGGTAGCCTCGTTCTCAAATTTGCTTCGTTAAAATCCCCAGCTACAATAAAATGCAGCCTCGGGATATATGGTTTCCAGTTTACATAGAGTCCAGTGAAGTTCCTTGAGGGCCGTCGTGATATCCGCTTGGGGTGGAATATACACGGCAGTGACAATAACCGATGAGAATTCTCTTGGAGCGACAATGGCTCAGCCACAAAGTGGTAGGCCACACAAGCTCACAGAACGTGACCGCAGAGTGCTGAAGCGTGTAAAAATGGTCTGTCTTCGGTTGCAACACTCACTACCGAGTTCCAAACTGCCTCTGGAAGCAACGTCAGCACAAAAACTGTTTGCCGTGAGCTTCATGAAATTAAATGGGTTTCCATGGCCGAGCAGCCACACACAAGCCTAAACTCACCGTGCGCAATGCCAAGCGTCAGCTGGAGGGGTGTAAAGCTCACCGCCATTGGACTCTGGACCAGTGGAAACGCCTTCCCTGGAGTGATGAATCACACTTCACCATCTGACAAAGGAACCTGGATATGGCGGATGCCAGGAGAAAGCGACCTGCCCCAATGCATAGTGTCAACTGTAAAGTTTGGTGGAGGAGGAATAATGGTCTGGGGCTGTTTTTCAWGGTTTCGGCAAGTCCCCTTAATTCCAGTGAAGGGAAATCTTAACGCTACAGCATACGATGACATTCTAGATGATTCTGTGCTTCCAAATTGCCCATGTGCACAAAGAGGCCCATACAGAAATGCTTTGTCAAGATCAGTGTGGAAGAACTTGACTGGCATGCACAGAGCCCTTACCTCAACCCCATCAACCGCCTTTGGGATGAATTGAAATGCCGACAGCGGGCCAAGACTAATCGACCAACATTAGTGCCCGACCTCACTAATGCTCGTGGCTGAATGGAAGCAAGTCCCTGCAACAATATCCAACTTCTAGTGGAAGGCCTTCCCAGAAGAGTGAAGGCTGTTATTGCAGCAGAAGGGGGGCCAACTCCATATTAATGTCCATGATTTTGGAATGAGATGTTTGATGAGCAGGTGGCCACAGTGTACCTTTGATAAGCAGCTAGCCAGCTAGCTCCAATGCCAATTTTAAGTCTTTCTAAACTAATATCTGACGAACTCAGAAATATGAAGTTATTTCAGAATKAAAGTTAACTGGCTAGCRCATCATGCTTTGTGACATTGTTAGCTAGCCATCCTGGTGCACTCGATCTTTTGTGAGCTGACTGCTCGTTCTAAATAGTATAATCTATCTGTTCAAAAACAGTGTCAGCATGTGTAGCAGTGGTTATTCAGTTTGATATGCAAAAGTAAAATAGGTGTATATATGCTGTTGCTCAAAATCACTTGAGAATGTTTGATTTTTAATAAATACATTTTTTTAAAGTTTGAAAACTTGCGATTATATATTTCTGCCATGCTGCTTTGTTGACCACTCCAACCACCTTGTGCCCCGGGCATTCAGCCAATAACCGGCCACCGCTGTATTTGATAATATACATGCAGTGAGTGGAAGAGAGAAGGAGACCTTGCTGGCACTGCAAGATGTAAGCCACTGTCCCTGCATGCACTGACACACACACTGCCACCAGCCAGGACTGACTACCAGCTGGCATCCAACTGCATTAGTTGCACAAGCTAAAACAAGTTAAGCAACCATTCATCTGAAACAGGATGTTGACATGTGAAGTATCTAATGTGTCTTAAGCCCCACCAATACCTGGCATACAGTGCGTCTGAGACAGAAAACCCTACAATTGAAGCCCCTTAACTCCACATCACAAACAGCAGTAAACATCATCCTAGTTACCAACCCCAAAAAATACAATACTTTAAGTCTCTAATCGATGCAGAGACATGTTATCAAACACAGCCATTTTATTCAGTTTGCATCAGAGCTACTTGATGCAAATAAGTGATCATCAAGCCACTCAGACAGAAACAGTCAGTTCTCAAAGTATGGATCACAAGCAGGGCCAAAGTTCAAGCTCCAGAGGCAACACACACACCTGAATCCCCCCTGGCTGTTAACCAAAATTAATAAATTATTGACAGTTAAGACTACCTTTATTCGGTGACCATATCCAAGATCTGGCTTCGCTTTAAGAGCCTTTGACYATACTTTCTATGTATGAGTGAAAGAGATTGTATGGTAAAACATTTATTGTAGGGTTAATGTTTCTAAAATGCTCCATTTTAAACACTTAAATCAAATAGCTGAACTGAAGGACAAGTAAACATAGCAGATGTAATTTGAATGCCGTTGGTTCATTGATATTCATGAGGAGTGTGAAGGCATACAAACAACTCAGCTAATTCAACCCTTGGTCAGCAGGGCAGCGAGAGAAAGCACAAGAGGAACTTGCCAAAAAATGTGAAGGCAAAAAATGTATTGCTGTTAGGATACCAAGAGAACGTGTCTCCCAACAATCTCCAGATGCGGAGGAGCGAAATAATACAAATTGGGAAAAAAGTCAGCGATGAGCTGTCGCCTATCAGGCGGGGCAAAGCCTATCCTTTCAACCGACGTCAACTCCTTATAGCATCATCAGGGAACAGGAACCAACAGCTGATACTGGATACAGTCACAGATAAGGTTATTGTCAAGCTTGTGCTACAGCACACCATAATCAATAAAAACATTGATGCTCTAACTTTGTATCTGACCAGAAAAAGCACATTTTATCATCTGTACAGGCAGGCATATCCATGTTGTATTCCATCAAATTTCCAGTTTGATAGCAAACCTAATTATCTGGCCTTATGACAACGCATACACACTGACAAGTGAAAACCATCCCACTTTTATTTGTTTATACATCCTCCAATATAAGAGGTCAAGATGCTACATAGCACTGAATGGCCCATTCCCAAATCACACATTCCACACACACCCGTAAGTTCACACATTATACCTTTAAAAATGTTAGGCCTATTCTTTTCCACTCACCCTGATGGGAAAGTAATCTCTGAAGTAAGTCCACACAGTCCAGTTCCTCACCCAAGAGGACCTCCTGCCACCTGAGAAAACCGAGGTAATGGATAGATCTCCAGTCAGAATAATACTGAATAATGAATCATGYAACCCACATAATGATTAATGTAAATAAACAGTAACATAGTGCCAATTAACTCAATTTCCCAGCACAGCTCCTTATGGTCACAGACACAAACCACTGCTTCTGAAATGACACCAGTTTCACACACACATTACCAGTCAAAAGTTTAGACACACCTACTCATTCAASTGTTTTTCTTTAGTTTTACACATTGTAGAATAATAGTAAAGACATCAAAACTGTGAAATAAACATATGGAATCATGTAGTAACCAAAATAGTATTAAACAAATCAAAATATGTTTGAAGAATACAAGTAGCCACCCTTTGCCTTGATGACTGCCAGAAGTGTGCAAGGCTTTCTCTCAACCAGCTTTCATGAGGTAGTCACCTGGAATGAATTGCAATTAACAGGTGTGCCTTGTTTTAAAGTTAGTTTGTGGAATTTCTTTCCTTCTTAATGCGTTTAAGCCAATCAGTTCTGTGGTGACAAGGTAGGGGTGGTAAACAGAAGATAATATGGACTTGGTCTTTTACCAAATAGGGTTATGGCAAGAAGAGCTAAAATAAGCAAAGAGAAATGACAGTCCATCATTACTTTAAGACATGAAGGTCAGTCAATACAGAACATTTCAAGAACTTTGAAAGTTTCTTCAAATGCAGTCACAAAAACCATCAAGCGCTATGATGAAACTGGCTGTCATGAGGACCGCCACAGGAAAGGAAGACCCWGAGTTACCTCTGCTGCAGAGGATAAGTTCATTAGAATAACTGCACATTCAGATTGCAGCCCAAATAAATGCTACAGAGTTCAAGTAACAGACACATCTCAACATCAACTGTTCAGAGGAGACTGCGTGAATCAGGCCTTCATGGTTGACTTGCTGCAAAAAAAACACTACTAAAGGACACCAATAATAAGAAGAGACTTGCTTAGGCCAAGAAACACAAGCAATGGACATTAGACCGGTGGAAATCTGTAATATGGTCTGATGGATTTTTGGTTCCAACTGCCGTGTCTTTGTGAGACGCAGGGTAGGTGAGCGGATGTTCTCCGCATGTGTGGTTCCCACCGTGAAGCATGGAGGAGGTGTGATGGTGCTTTGCTGGTGACACAATCAGTGATTTATTTAAAATTCAAGGCACACTTAAGCAGCATAGCTACCACAGCATTCTGCAGCGATACGCCATCCCATCTAGTTTGTGCTTAGTATGAGAGTRATGGAGTGCTGCATCAGACGACCTTGCCTCCACAATCACCCAACCTCAACCCAATTGAGATGGTTTGGGATGAGTTGGACCGCAGAGTGAAGGAAAAGCAGCCAACAAGTGCTCAGCATATGTGGGACCTTCAAGACTGTTGGAAAAACATTCCAGGTGAAGCTGGTTGAGAGAATGCCAAGATTGTGCAAAGCTGTCATCAAGGCAAAGTGTGGCTACTTTGAAGAATCTTAAATATTATTTAGATTTGTTTAACACTTTTTTGGTTACTACATTWCATAGTATTGATGTCGTCACTATTATTCTACAATGTAGAAAATAGTGAAACTAAAGARAAACTCTTGAATGAGTAGGTGTGTCATACACACACACGTTCAAAAGTTTGGGGCCACTTAGAAATGTCCTTGTTTTTGAAAGAAAAGCAACTTTTTTGTCCATTTAAAATAACATCAAATTGATCAGAAATACAGTGTAGACATTGTTAATGTTGCAAATGACTATTGTTGCTGGAAACTGCTGATTTTTWGTGGAATAACTATATAGTCATACAAAAAATAAATAAAATAATCTGCCGTTTCCAGCTACAATAGTAATTTACAACAATAACAATGTAACCTGTATTTCTGATCAATTTGATGTGATTTTAAATGGACCAAATAATTAGCTTTTCTTTCAAAAACAAGGATGCTTCTAAGTGACCCAAAACTTTTGAACGGTAGTGTATGTATATAAACTCAGCAAAATAACTATTCATAAAAATCCAAATAACTTCACAGATCTTCATTGTAAAGGGTTTAAACACTGTTTCCCATGCTTGTTCAATGAACCATAAACAATTAATGAACATGCACCTGTGGAATGGTCGTTAAGACACTAACAGCTTACAGACGGTAGGCAATTAAGGTCACAGTTATGAAAACTTAGGACACTAAATAGGCCTTTATACGGACTCTGAAAAACACGTTCATCTGCGTGAACGTGCCTTAGGCATGCTGCAAGGAGGCATGAGGACTGCAYGTGGCCAGGGGAATAAAATTGCAATGTCCGTACTGTGAGACGCCTAAGACAGCTCTACAGGGAGACAGGATGGACAGCTGATCGCCCTCGCAGTGGCAGGCCACATGTAACAAACACCTGCACAGGATCGGTACATCCGAACATCACACCACGGGACAGGTACAGGATGGCAACAACTGCCCGTATTAAACCAGGAAYGCACAATCCCTCCATCAGTGTTCAGACTGTCCGCAATAGGCTGAGAGAGGCTGGACTGAGGGCTTGTAGGCCTGTTGTAAGGCAGGTCCTCACCAGACATCACCAGCAACAACGTCGCCTATGGGCACAAACCCACCGTCGCTGGACCAGACAGGACTGGCAAAAAAAGTGCTCTTCTCTGATGCGGTTGTGTCTCACTAGGGGTGATGGTCGGATTCGTGTTTATCGTCAAAGGAATGAGTAACGCTATGCGTTACAGGGAAGACATCCTCCTCCCTCATTTCGTACCCTTCCTGCAGGCTCATCCTGACATGACCCTCCACAAATTTCTTGTTAACAAACTATAGTTTTGGCAAGTTGGTTAGGACATCTACTTTGTGCATGACACAAGTAATTTTTCCAACAATTGTTTACAGACAGATTATTTCACTGTATCACAATTCCAGTGGGTCAGAAGTTTACATACACTAAGTTGACTGTGCCTTAAACAGCTTGGAAAATTGCAGAAAATTATGTCATGGCTTTAKAAGCTTCTGATAAATGATGTCAATTAGCCCGAGTCAATTGGAGGTGTACCTGTGGATGCATTTCAAGGCCTACCGTCAAACTCAGTGCCTCTTTGCTTGACATCATGGGAAAAATCTAAAGAAAGAGACCTTGGTCAAGGAGGTGACCAAGAACCCGATGGTCACTGACAGAGCTCTAGAGTTCCTCTGTGGAGATGGGAGAACCTTCCAGAATGACAACCATCTCTGCAGAACTCCACCAATCAGGCCTTTATGCTAGAGTGGCCAGACAGAAGCCACTCAGTAAAAGACACATGACAGCCCGCTTGGAGTTTGCCAAAAGGCACCTGAAGACTGAGACCATGAGACCCAAGATTCTCTGGTCTGATGAAACCAAGGTTTAACTCTTTGGCCTGAATGCCAAGCATCCCGTCTGGAGGAAACCTGGCTACACCGTAGGGATGGTGCATGGTGGTGGCAGCRTCATGCTGTGGGGATGTTTTTTCAGCRGCAGGGATTGGGAGACTAGTCAGGATTCAGACAAAGGTAAACAGAGCAAAGTACAGAGATCCTTGATTAAAACCTGCTCCAGAGCAAGTTTCTGAATGTCCTTGAGTGGCCCAGCCAGAGCCTGGACTTGAACATCTCTGGAGAGACCTGAAAATAGCTGTGCAGCAACGCTCCGCCACCAACCTGACAGAGCTTGGGAGGATCTGCWTAGAAGAATGGGAGAAACTTCAAAATACAGGTGTGCCAAGCTTGTAGCGTCATACCCAAGAAGACTCGAGGCTGTAATCGCTGCCAAAGGTGCTTCAACAAAGTACTGAGTAAAGAGTCTGAATACTTATTTAAAAATGTGATATTTCCAGTTTTTATTTGTAATAAATTAGCAAAAATTTCTAAACATGTTTTTGCTTCGTCATTATGGGGTATTGTGTGTAGATTTAGGGAAAACACAATGCAATACATTTTATAATAAGGCTATAACCTAACAGAATGTGGAAAAAGTCAAGGGGTCTGAATACTTTGAAAGCACTGTATAGAAGGGCACAATTTAACCACAATAGGGCAACGGCAGCCATTAGGTTAAGTAAGGAACCGAAAGGTTGCCAGTTCAAATCCCAGGACTGACAGGGAAAAACCCTCTCAACCTGACCATTATTAAGAGCCGGTTTGAGTGACCGTGGTACTTGCCTTGTTTGGGGGTGTTCCAGTCGAAGATTAGCCAGGTAGTGTACATGGCAGCGATCACCCAGAGGTCTGTGCAGAACATGTAGATTAACAGCACAGTGCAGCTGATGCCTATGTGGTCGGATAGGATAGGAGAGAGAGCAGAGGAACAGCTATTCAGCACCTGCACTGTACTGTCAAGTATGCAGGCCACTAGGAACTGAGACATTTTTAGCTTCCAGTTATTGTGACATGGGGCAGTGCATTATCAGGCTGAAACTTGAGGTGTTGGTGGTAGATGAATGGCACAACAATGGGCCTCAGGATCTCATTACAGTATCTCTGTGCATTCAAATTGCCATTGATAAAATGCAACTGTGTTCATTGTCAATAGCTTATGCCTGCCCATACCATAACCCCACCATGGGACACTCTGTTCACAACGTTGACATTAGCAAATCGCTCGCCCACACACGCCGTCTGCCCAGTACAGTTRAACTGGGATTTATCCGTTAAGAGCACACTTCTGCAGCATGCCAGTGGCCATCAAAGGTGAGCATTTGGCTACTGAAGTCGGTTATGAAACTGAACTGCAGTCAGGTCAAGACCCCGGTAAGGACGACGAGCACGCAGATCAGCTTCCCCGAGACGGTTTCTGACAGTTTGTGCAGAAATTCTTTGGTTGTGCAAACCCACAGTTTCATCAGCTATCCGGGTGGCTGGTCTCAGACATTCCTGCAGGTGAAGTAGCCGGATGTGGAGGTCCTGGGCTGGCGTGGTTACACGTGGTCTGCGGTTGTGRGGCCAGTTGGACTTACTGCCAAATTCTCTAAACGACATTGGAGGCGGCTTATGGAGAGAATTGAACATTCAATTATCTGGCAACAGCTATGGTGGACATTCCTGCAGTCAGCATGCCAATTGCACACTCCCTCAAAACTTGGGTCATCTGTGGCATTATGTTGTGACAAAACTGCACATTTCAGTGGCCTTTTATTGTCCCCAGCACAAGGTGCACCTGTGTAATGATCATGCTGTTTAATCAGCTTCTTGATATGCCACACCTGTTAGGTGGATGGATTACATTGGCAAAAGAGAAATGCTCACTAACAGGGATGTAAACAAATCTGTGCACAACATTTGAGAGAAAAAAGCTTTTTGTGCGTATGGAACATTTCAATCTTTTATTTCAGCTCATAAAACATGGGACCAACACTTGACATGTTGTGTTTATATTTTTGTTTAGTGTAGTTAGAGCCACACAGAGATCCAGTCACATTCTCACCCATGGCGAGGAAGGAGATGACCCACTGAAGAACTGCGATGACCTGAAGGTGTTTCTCCAGCTTGGATCGAAGGGCAGGCCATGGAGGGGAGGGCAGGTCCTGCAGGGACAAGAGGATGCTATAGCCTGTGCCTAGAGAAGATAGACAGGGTCATAAATGAGTCAATACTGTACAGTACATCCACATCAATCGATTAAGGTCACAGTTGCAGTCAGTGAGAAGACTAGAATATGAAAATAAACTGTCAATCCTTTTCCAGGTTCTCAAAGTATGTCAAATACACAAACAAGGGACATTAGATTAGACACTAGAGAGAAAATTAACAAAATGTTCATCCCTTACAAAGCTCCGTGATCAAACAGACCACAAGCAATAAACRTCACGTCAAATTCCTCATGCCACTGCAATTGCTATAGAAACAGAGCAACTTACCACCATGGTCTGATCACTACTCATAGAGCAGAGCCAGTCCTGACATCTACATGTACACTTAGTGTACAAAATATTAAGGACACCTTCCTAATATTGAGTTGCACCGCCCCTTTTGCCCTCAGAACAGCCTCAATTAGTCGGGCCATGGACTCAATGAGGTGTCGAAAGCATTCAWCAGGGATGCTGGCCCRTGTTGACGCCAATGCTTCCCACAGTTGTGTCAAGTTTGCTGGATGTCCTTTGGGTGGTGGACTATTCTTGATACACAGGGGAAGCTGTTGAGTGTGAAATATCCAGCAGTTTTCAGTTCTTGACACACTCAAACCAGTGCACTTGGCAAATCTTGTATCTTGCCCAGTCACTCTCTGAATGGCGCACATACACAATCCATGTCTCAATTGTCTCAAGGATTAAAAATGCTTCTTTAACCTGTCTCTTGACCTTCATTATGACTTTACACCCCATGCTATATTGTGGATTGAGAGTTACCTGTAAGATGGGAAGCCCTCTCCCCATAATAAAGCACTGCTCTGCCTTCTTAACAACAAGGCAGGTCCTAGTTGTCGCACCTGGACTACTTCCCAGTCGTGTGGTCAGGTGCCACAAAGAGGGAACTGCCYCTTAAAATGTACACGTAGAGCTAAAATTAATAATATGCATGTCAATCGCTCAAAGTAGAAGAGAGATTGACGTCATCACTACTTGTTTTTGTAATAATGTTGAATGCGCCGAGCTGTCTGTTTAAACTACTAGCACACAGCTCGGACACCCATGCAAACCCCGTCTTCAAGTCCAGAAAAGACTATGGGAGGTGCACAGTACTGCATAGAGCCATGGCTACATGGAACTTTATTCAACATCAAGTAACTCACACAAGCAGTAAAATCTGATTTAAAAAGCAGATAAAAATACACCTTATGGAACAGCGAGGACTGTGAAGARTTACACACACAGGTATAAACACACACGTACACCTGGATTGTGTGGCGTAGTAGAGTAGTGGCCAGAGGGCACACACTTAATGTATTGTGAAATCTGTTGTAAAATGTATTTTAATGTATGCATCTTACTGCCTTAGTTTTTACTGGACCCCAGGAAGAGTAGCTGCTGCCTAGGGATCCATAATAAATACAAATCTACACTGGTTGAAGTTGATTTAACAAGTGACATCAATAAGGGATCATAGCTTCTTTCATCTGGATTCACCTGGTCAGTCTGTCTTGGAACGAGCAAGTGTCCTTAAAACCTATTAAACTCTGACCMCCCCTCTGGTGGCATTTTCTAAATGACGCAAAATATTGTATAATACCCTCAATGTACATTTCGGTTCCAAAATTATTAGTCTTAAAAACACATGCTTAGTACTGTTAGAAAAAGGTAAGAACTATGGGATTCAGATACACGTGTCAGAAACAATGTGACTACTACAGAGCCTGATGCAGCAAACAAWACAAAACTTTGTCTTATAGGAATGATATACATATGAAGTGAAATCTGAAGTATATCTATCCATTGATGTAAATATATGTCTGATTCCCAGTTCATCCACTAGACAGCAGTAGGAGGCCACATCATGTCTCTTGGCTACTTGGGTCTGGTTTGKGTAGTGAGTCACTGTGCCAAAATAGCTGAATGGATTTTTAAGCCTTTAAATGAACTTAGCAATCAGGGCTTTGAGGTTCCGGAGTTTTTAAATAAGATAGACAGGTGAAGAAACTTCAAAAACGACTTTTCCCATTCACTTTTCCTATTGAAAACAATGAGCAAGCAAAAAGGCGCATGTGGAGGATGCATACAAGGCAATGTGGATGGAGAAGGAAATGCAATTCTTTACAATGACCATCAGGGTGGACCCTTTCCATGCATACTAAATGGTTGCACTTTTGGTGACTTGACCTACATTGCATACTATATAAATATGTCCCATAGCGCATGATTTATAGCCTTTATGGGGTTCGATTAAATAAAAAAGACATGGCCTGTAGCTTCAAATGATATGTCACACCGGGCCCTGTACATGGCCCAAAACAACTGCTCAGAGTTTAACTGGTTAATGTTTTATACAGTACCAGTCAAAAGTTTGGACACCTACTCATTCCATGTTTTTTCTTTATTTGGGCTATTTTCTACATTGTAAAATAATAGTGAAGACATCAAAACTATGAAATAACACAAAAAAAAAAGTGTTAAACAAATCAAAATATATTTTATATTTGAGATTCTTCAAAGTAGTCACCCTTTGCCTTGATGACAGCTTTGTACACTCTTGGCATTCTCTCAACYAGCTTCATGAGGTAGTCACCTGGAATGCATTTCAATTAACAGGTGTGCATGGTTAAAAGTTAATTTGTGGAATTTCTTTCCTTCTTAATGTGTTTGAGCCAATCAGTTGGGTTGTGACAAGGTACAGTAGACAGCCCTATTTGGTAAAATACCATGTCCATATTATGACAAGAACAGCTCAAATAAGCAAAGAGAAACRACAGTTCATCATTACTTTAAGACATGAAGGTCAGTCAATACAGACAATTTCAAGAACTTTTCAAAAGTTTCTTCAAGTGCTATGATGACACTGGCTCACATGAGGACCGCCATAGCAAAGGAAGACCCAGAGTTATCTCTGCTACAGAGGATCAGTTCATTAGATAGTTACCAGCCTCAGAAATTGCAGCCCAAATAAATGCTTCACAAAGTTCAAGTAACAGACACATCTCAACATCAACTGTTCAGGGGAGACTGTGTGAATCAGGCCTTCATGGTCAAATTGCTGCAAAGAAACCACTACTAAAGGACACCAATGAGAAGAAGAGACTTGCTTAGGCCAAGAAACACAAGCAATGGACATTAGACCGGTGGAAATCTGTAATTTGGTCTGATGAGTCCAAATTTAGATTTTTGGTTCCAACTGCCATGTCTTTGTGACACGCAGAGTAGGTGAACGGATGATCTCCGCATGTGTAGTTCCCACCGTGAATTATGGAGGAGGCAGTGTGATGGTGCTTTGCTGGTGACACTGTCTGCGATTTATTTAGAATTCAAGGCACACTTAACCAGCATGGCTACCACAGCATTCTGCAGCGATATGCCATCCCAAATGGTTTGCGCTTAGTGGGACTATCATTTGTTTTTCAACAGGACAATGACCCAACACACCTCCAAGGTGTGAGAGGGCTATTTGACCAAGAAGGAGAATGATGGAGTGCTGCATCAGATGACCTGGCCTCCACAATCACCCGACCTCAACCCAATTGAAATGGTTAGGGATGAGTCGGACCGCAGAGTGAAGGAAAAGCAGCCAATAAGTGCTCAGCATATGTGGGAACTCCTTCAAGACTGTTGGAAAAGCATTCCAGGTGAAGCTGGTTGAGAGAATGCCAAGTGTGTGCAAAGCTGTCATCAAGGCAATGGGTGGCTACTTTGAATCTAAAATATTTTTGATTACAACATGATTCTATGTGTTATTTCATAGTTTTAATGGTCTTCACTATTATTCTACAATGTAGAAAATAGTACAAATAAAGAAAAACCCTTGAATGAGTTGGTGTCCAAACTTTTGACTGGTACTGTATATCAGTGGTGGTCAGTGCCGTTTAATGAGCATGGCCTTATTTCCATTACAGCATATTGGATGACTGTCATTCATATTCCATTCACCCAGCTCAATGTAACATCGATAGGTTTAGGTTACTACCCATGATACTTTATTTTTTCCCATACCCATCATGAGGTTGCTACTGTACAACCTAGCCTATGAATTAAAGTTTATTATGTAGGTGCACAGGTCGAGAGACATTTTTTTTTGTAATCAGGGTGACAGACTGACACATTCAATACCGCCTTGCAGTCTTGCCTGCATCTAGGGCATAATCATTAGTCTAACAGTTGCAAAAGAGCRTTTCTATTGGACAAATTCAGATTTATTTATCCCAGTTTCATTCCATTTAAGAATTTTTTTTCTCCAAAGTATAGGCGGAATGAATACACCTCTGATCACACACAAGCACAGTTCCCTTTCATAGCAGCCCCATTCAAGCAGCATGATCACTTTGCTTGTTGTATTCYTTCTCGCATATACGCACTCTCTTCCTCTCACCTTTTCACCTTCGCTTGTGGACTTCAGTGCACAATACATCAGCTGTCTGTGACCAGGCRRAAAAAAACTTTCCAAGCCAAAGCTTCATACATCATAAMTGTTACACACAGCCTACATCTTTGTCACCATATTATCTAACGTCATAGTCAACATAGCTACTAGACCTAACGGGTTAGTAAAAATGCTACAATTATGCAGTACAATGTTCAGTCAGCAAGCAGTATGGAAGTTACACCGGCGGGCCCAATGGCAATACATTTATAAAACCAAAAGCTTACCTTGACTTGGAAGAGTTCCAGTATTGGATAGCCATAGCCAGCTAGCTAACATAGCATCCATCTCTGTTTGAGTAGGCTGAACTAGCTACCTGCATTTGTTAGCCAAGTAAGTGAAATAAATACAAAGGAAATTGCTAGCCCTCTCTCACTTCTCCTTAATWTTTGAAGACATTAWTTTGCTCAAAACTGTTCAACTTTAGTCTTTCTCTAGGAGTCAACTACTCACCACATTTTATGCACTGCAGTACTAGCTAGCTGTAGCTTATGCTTCCAGTACTAGATTTATTCTTTGATCCTTTGATTGGGTGGACAACATGTCAGTTCCTGCTGCAAGAGCTCTGATAGGTTGGAGGATGTCCTCCATAACTTGTCATAATTACTGTGTAAGTCTATGGAAGGGGCTGAAAACCTTGAGCCTCCTAGGTTTTKTATTGAAGTCAATGTACCCAGAGGACGGAAACTAGCTGTGCTCCGGCTACACCATGGTGCTACCCTACAGAGTGCCGTTGAGGCTACTGTAGACCTTCATAGCAACACAGTGTGTTTTAATAACTATAATAAACATATCATCAAATTATTTATCTAAAAATAATYATTTTAATGTCTCACTATTTTTTATGAAATTCACTGAGGATAGTCCTCCACTTCCTCCTCTGAGGAACCTCCACTGATGTATATAGTGACAGACCAGAACAAGAACGAGCCACTGAGGGGACACTTCTTAATCTACTCAAGTTCATAGTGCCTCATCAGCAGATCTTTCCCATGCCACGGGACAACACAACCACGTAAACCTATCTTAATGGACTAAATAACACTGCGTCGTGCTGTCAAACAAAACACTATCCGTTCTGCACTCTGGCCCACACTTGCATAATTAAGTCAATAATGSTTTCAAAATCAGGGCTACTGGGCAGTATCAGCCTCAGGGGGTCAMAGACTTCATGTAGACTAGTAATACTACACAGTGAATCAGTCACTGACCTCACATCTTTCCCCTTACCGGGCAGCTTTCAGCAGGGCACAACGTTGTGGAAAGTTGCTGATATACATATATTATGTTGAACAAACTTGAGCCTCTCTGGCATGTAGAATAAAATGAACTTGTCAGCCCTATTCATGATATGTACTKTATATCTTCAACATTCACATTTGCCAACTGAAATTGGCCCTGGTGTACACTTTTTTACTTCTCTCCCTTCACAGATCAGACCCCTAAAAAAAAATACACAAGCAACATGTATGAAAACTACTGTGCCCAAATACACTCTTCACCACACACCAATGTGTTGGCTTATCTGATGTCTTTCAGAACAAATGGCTTACATGACAATGACGTATTGCATCCACAACAAACAGCATCCCAACAAACTTCTGATTATGTTTTGGGCTGTCATAGTTCTSTCATAGTTGAATGTTTTGCAAGCTGCTTCTTCATCTCACGAAAGCTGATTACACGCCAACACAGGATTTGGAATATAGTGGAGATGATCCAATTATCAAATGACTGCCGCTTGATAGGATGACTGAAGTCTGTGTGCAATTTGTTTGCAGTGAATTTTGAAAGAGGGTGCATATCTTACCTTTTAGGGCACCGGAGTAGGCAGCAAGTATGGTCTTCATAACTGTGGCTCCGGGACTAAACAGATTACAAGACTTGGAAATACTTGCTGCTTTAAAGTTTGTAAACTCTACAGCTCCTCTAACATGACTGCCTTCCACTGTACTGAATTGAAGCACCGAGCGCGCATTTAACCGGTATGGGAGGAGCCAGTCACAGTCAGGCGGTGGGAGGTGTATTTTTATTTACAAACCGATGCGCTCCTGGAAAATAACCTAAGTGGATGCGAATTTGGCACTGTCTAACTAACACTTGGGCCTGAAGGAGGCAGGCACGGTTAACACTGAACGGGCACTGTCACTATCTCACCGTGTGTATTTACTGGACAGTCACGTGATGTCGGCAGCGATCAACGGTTGTGTTTTGACCATTTCCATCATATCTGACAGCCCGCCCCGCTATGAAATTCTTATAGATTTTTTACTTTTAGCACCACCCTTACAAAAAAGATTGCAGTATTTAAACTGTAGTAATAGTGCAGTAACTGCAGTCGTCTGTGGTATTTTGGACGCAGTAATCGCAGAATAACTACAGCACTCTAACTGCAGTTACACTGCAAAATTACTGCAGTAAATAAACTGTTATTTTGGACGCAGTATTTGCAGCATACTGCAGTTATACTAGACTCTAACTACAGTTATACTGCAGTGTACTGCGGTTATACTACACTCTGACTGCAATCTTTTTTCGTAAGGGCATTAAAGCTGAACRTGTCAAACATGCTTAACAGGTCACTATGGTTAGCCAATGCCTAGTTGTTTTGGCTACTYTACGAGACAGGATTAGAGAGATGGCCACGCAAGACACTTTTAGCCTATCTGGTAGAATAATTGACATGAGCAGTCAGGCTGAGGAAATGTCTCCAATCACTTTAACATATTTTTGTTGGSCAAGTTAGAATTCTCACACGGGTTGTGGGTCCTTCAGTGAGCCTAAGGAACAGAAAAGAGGACATGAGATGCATGTTGGTAAAGAGACAGCCTTTCACTGCTCTTGAGTATGGTATTATATTTTTTCTCAGAGTGTGACTTTATTGTATTGAGAAGGTAATACCAACATGTTCAGAAACAAATCAAGGAATCCATCAAGCTGTTGTTCAATTTGATTTAATAGCACATTGAGCAATGGCATAGAAATGTCCCCCTGGCTTTTCAGTTGGTCAGTGTGCAGATGGGCAACTGTCGACAGTATATTGTGCAAGGCCCTGGTCAGTTCAGTGCCCTCCCCTGGGTGTTTCAGTTTCTGGCAGAGACTCCAGAAGTACTGCCTTTCAACCACTACCTCGTTGCCAAGCCTGGCAAACACACAGAACACATAGAACGGAAACCACTCGACAAGATTTGACACTGTGGACACATACTACTGTGGACACATACTACTGTGGACACATACTACTGTGGACACATACTACTGTGGACACATACTACTGTGGACACATACTACTGTGGACACATACTAAGACATCTAAGATATTGTCTGTACAGTAGGCCTACAGTACATGCTCTTCTCAGATATTGCAAGTACATGTAACTTTATCATGCCCCTGATTCATTAAGGTCCAAAGAGTTGATCAGGCAATGCCAACAGAGATGGGGTAATGGCCACAGTCTAGACACACAGAAATCAAATGGGATCAGAATCAAAAGTGCATTTGGCTGATATCTACTGTACTGTCGTTGACCCTTGAGCATTTTTATTTTGGCATCAACTCATTACAACCCATCTGGGTGGTGTTCCAGTTTATTTGAAAGTGTTATATGCCTTTATGACACCCTCATAGGTGTCACGATCTGTTATGATGCACTGGTAGGGTTTCAGTCATAACCACAGGAAGTAGTTTGGGGGTGCTGTGAAAAAATATTTTGCCAGCGCTGAAGACGTCTATATTGGTCCACTAATACAGGACTASTAAAGGATTGTATTTGAGTGTTTACCAGCATTTGTAACTTGAGTCTGATAATTATCTGTACAAAACAGTTAATCTGATAATACTTGAGGAATATGAAAATACTTGCTTGATATATGTTTTCCAGTTTCTTGAAATACTTTGCAAACGCAACTTATTTCTATGTGAAATCTTAAATGGTCTATTCATTCCTTTTCCATTTTAGTAGACACTCTTATCCAGAGCAACTTACAGTAATGAGTGCACACATTTTCACACTTTTTCATACTGGTCCTCCATCATTTACCTCCCTTGTTAKTGTAATGGTGAGAGGTTAGAATGTCTTGGGGGTATGATATTAGTGTGTCTGTATTTTTCTCACTCGTCATTATTCACGATTCATTCAGGATTAATGTAGAAGTGTTTAGAAACATATTGTATTCTTATTTACAATAAAAGTRACTCCAAAATGACACAATAAATGATTTACCATTCATTTCTATTTGGCAAAAAATGATCTGAAACACAACCAGAACAACAGCATATGCATCCAACAGATGTGTAGAGTCACGGTTAATGTAGTCATTGTGTGCTATGAATATGGGACCAAATACTTAACATTGTTTACTAMTTTAATACACATATAATTGAATTTGTCCCAATACTTGTGGTCACCAGAAAGTATTCATACCCCTTCGCTTATTCCACATTTTGTTGTGTTACAGCCTGAATTTAAAATGGATTAAACATGTCTTTTTCTCACACAATACCCCATAATGACAAATTGAGAACATATTTGTAGAAATGTTTGCAAATGTATTGAAAATGAAATACAGAAATATCTCCTTTACATACTGTAAGTATTCACACCCTTGAGTCAATACTTTGTAGAAGCACCTTTGGCAGTGAWTACAGCTGTGAGTCTTTCTGGGTAAGTCTCTAAGAGCTTGCCACACCTGGATTGTGCWACATTTGCCAATTATTCTTTTCCAAATTCTTCAAGCTCAGTCAAATTGGTTGTTGGTCATTGCTAGACAACCATTTTCAGATCTTGCCATAGATTTTCAAGTAGATTTAAGTCAACACTGTAACTCGGCYACTTAGGAACATTCACTGTCTTCTTGGTAAGCAGGTCCAGTGTAGATTTGGCCTTGTGTTTTATGTTMTCGTCCTGCTAAAAGGTGAATTCCTCTCCCAGTGTCTGGTRGAAAGCAGACTGAACCAGGTTTTCCTCTAGRATTTCGCCTGTGCTTAGATCCATTCTGTTTCTTTTTTATCCTGTAAAACTACCCAGTCCTTAACGATTACAAGCATACTCATAACATGACGCAGCCACCACTATGCTTGAAAAAATGGGGAGTGGTACTCAGCAATGTGTTGTATTGGATTTGCCCCAAACACAACAATTTTGCAGTATTACTTTAGTGCCTTGTTGCAAACAGTATGCATGCTTTGGAATGTTTTTATTCTGTACAGGGCTTCCTTCTTTTCACTCTGTCAATTAGGTTAGTATTGTGGAGTAACTTCAATGTTGTTGATCCAATGTTGTTGTTATYACACTCTGTAACTGGTTTAAAGTCACCATTGGCATCATGGTGAAATCCCTGAGCTGTTTCCTTCCTCTCCGGCAACTGAGTTGGGAAGGWGTGTATTGATACACCATCCAAARTGTAATTAATAACTTCACCATGCTCAATGTCTATTCAATGTCTGCTGTTTTTTGTTTACCCATCTATCAATAGGTGCCCTTCTTTGCAAGGCATTGGAAAACCTCCCTGGTCTTTGTGGTTGAATCTGTGTTTGAAATTCACTGCTCGACTGAGTGGATCTTACAGATAATTGTATGTGTAGGGTACAGWGATTAAGTAGTGATTMAAAAAWTATGTTAAACACTATTATTGCACACAGAGTGAACCCATGCAACTTATTATGTACATTTTTAACTGAACTTATTTAGGCTTGCTATAACAAGGGGTTGAMTACTTATTGACTCAAGACCTTTCATTTTTTATGAATWTGTCAACATTTCGAACAGTTCACCCGATACGGAGGAAAATACCCTCAATTGAAGCTGACAGTCTGCACATTAATGTCATAGTCATTGTGTCATTTCAAATCCAGTGCTGGAGWACAGAGCCAAAACAACAAAGCATGTGTCACTGTCCAAATACTTTGGAGCTCACTGTATATTTGAGACTTGAGGAGACAAGAATAACGGTGCAGGAAATATACATTTAGAAAAAGGCATTGATATTTAAAAAAAGGATATTGTAATCTGATTTCACATTGATTTAACCAGGTATAACCCCATTGGACACATGTCAGATAATGCAGTTGGGGGCTAGCGACCTGGCTGTAGCCCTGTTGTTATACACAATGCCTACCCCCCAAAAGTAATTGTGAATTGTGGATTTGATTATGGATTGAGTTACTTGGAGTACTCTACAGGCCACTCTATACTCCTGTTGGTGTCAAATGTTATCACAGGGCAGGAAACTCTCCAAATACTGTCATCTTGCCAGTCTGCCAATCCTGCCACTTTGCCAGGGGAGCCAGACCATCTTTCTATGCAGGTCATTGTCACACACCCCTCACACTCCCACACCACGTCATGCTGAACTTGAAGATGTTTTGAATCAGTATTAGCATTAAATAATGGTTCATCAAAAAAAAAATGATTTAGTTTGATATCTATCACCTGCTACTTTACCGTCTTCCTTTCTGTGTCTCTTTTTTGTATTCACGCTCTCATTCTCTCCATCCTTCTTTCCCCTGTCATTTTCATTCTACCCACTGGGCATAGACATCAGTTCAACGTTTAGTTTTGATTTCAATTTGGTTGAGTTGTCAACTAACGTGAATTAAATGTGAAATCAACAAAAAATATTCACGTTCTTGGATTAAGGTTAAAAGTTGGGTAAAAAACGGACGAAATTCCCTTACATTGATTACTTTTTGTAAATCCAATAATTTCCCCACGTTGATTAAACGTCATCACCTTTATTTTTTGTTGAAATGATGTACCAATTTTTGCCCAGTGTGTAGATTATTGTAGTCTTTTCTCTGTCTCTGCCTGTGCTTTTCTTTCTTCTCTTTCCTGGCCTGAGGGTCATTGGTCTCTGTTGAAAGTGCCTGGATACGGTCCAAGTCACACTAATGTGACCAGCTGCCAGTCTGCTGCCCGTTTGGAAACATTTTACCCTTGCCATTGCAGTCATAAAAAACGTGTTGCGAAAGTTCACAGACAGCCTTATCGCTGATGGACCAGATCTAACTCTAAGCTGTCACTGACCCTTGATTAATTAATCAGAACTGGGTGACAGCTGTGTGCAAAGTTTATCCAGTGAATGAGACTTGAAAACACCTTTATTAAAATAAATTAACTGGTATTATAATACAAATGTACAATCTTAGTGACAAAAATGGCATCAGTTATTTTAACAGATTTTATTTTACAATATTAAAATAAATTAATATATGACCCTTCTGTTGAGACAGAGACATTGGGATTTTATATAAATGGAAACTTATTAAATCAGATATACTACCATTATGTAAAACAGTGAGTATAGTCTTTTATATAGGAATCTAGAGGCCTCATAAGTGAGGATACAGTGCASCACCCCATTACATGACATCTCCCTACAAATTCAACCTCTGACRATATGTGATAGGACATTCAACCTTAGGGCAATTCCACAGCTGAGACTCACCTTTTCACTGAACRTGTATGCCAAGCAAAAACCATTGATTGAAAAGTTTAACAAACCATACACCTATATTCAAAAGTCTACTTTTAACAATTGCCACTGAACATTTTACTAAAACACATTTACTTGAGGAACAGTGCAGATGCAAAGTTTGGTTAAATGACAGCAAAATCTCCTTACGTTTTTTATGTCACCACGTTTTCCAAAAACTTCCTGCAGAAGGAATCGGGTGTCAGCTATGATATGACACTTTGAATTTGAAAAAATCTATTTTGGTTATTGAACTACAGTACATGAAGTGGATCAACACCCGGTAACAGAATGATGGTAACAGAATGACWTAACGGGTCCTTGATTTGTACTATACAGAAATGCATAATTGTTCATGTCATTCTCTTCATGGTGATGTATCCTAAATAGGTACACAAAGGTAGAAAAATGTAATATCCTCCTTTGCATGTTTGGGTATTATCCTACACACTGGCTATTATACTAATGAGCTCCGCCTCCAAACAAGAACAAATAGAGCACAGTACAGTCCAGTAGATTGTACTGTACTATACTGTACTCTACTTTTCTTTACTAAACTATACTCTACTCCACTCTACTTTTCTTTACTGTACTGTGCTCTACTGCAACTGTTGGTGAGAATTATTGCAGTCATTCTGTTACTGATTTTTTGGTCACTCTGATTTGATTTTTTTGGTTACCGATTTGGTAACAGAGTGACACGTTATAATTCATAAACAAAATTGTTATCAGTGAAAACACTAACTGATTGGTAAGTCCATCTCCCGGCTAGCTGAAGAGGTCCATCAGCCACTCCTGGGCTACAATACCTATTTTGCCAATTGGCCTGGAGCCCTTTTACTGCCGGTTCGGAGCCCCACCCATCCTTCACGAGGGGGTTCTTCAACTGGCTACAACGTCGCGACATCCCCTGAATGCCCATCTGCTAGCCTGCTAGCCATGGCCCACTAGCTGTCTAGAGCATATTGGACTGTTAGCTGAAGAGATCCATCGGCTAATTTCTTGGGCCACTATACCTATTTTGCCAATTGGACTGGATCCCTTTACTACACGGAACCCTACTAACCCATCACGACTGGTCTTCCGACGTAACCGCACAAGGAGGCTCCGCACAAGGAGGCTATAACAGACTTCTTCCGTCGCGACGTCCTCTAAGGCCCTTCTGCTAGCTTGCTATCCCMGGCCCGCTAGCTGTCTGAATTGCCGTGTCTCTAGCCAGCCTAACTACTCACTGGACCCCTATGATCACTCGGCTACGCATGCCTCTCCCTAATGTCAATATGCCTTGTMCATTGCTGTTCTGGTTAGTGATTATTGTCTTATTTCACTGTAGAGCCTCTAGCCCTGCTCAATATGCCTTAGCTAACCCTCTAGTTCCACCTCCCACACATGCGGTGACATCACCTGGTTTAAATTATGTTTCTAGAGACAATATCTCTCTCATCATCACTCAATGCCTAGGTTTACCTCAACTGTATTCACATCCTACCATACCTTTGTCTGTACATTATGCCTTGAATCTATTCTATCGCRCCCAGAAACCTGCTCCTTTTACTCTCTGTTCCGAACGTACTAGACGACCAGTTCTGAWAGCCTTTAGCCGTACCCTTATCCTACTCCTCCTCTGTTCCTCTGGTGATGTAGAGGTTAATCCAGGCCCTGCAGTGCCTAACTCCACTCCTATTCCCCAGGTGCTCTCATTTGTTGACTTCTGTAACCGTAAAAGCCTTGGTTTCATGCATGTTAACATTAGAATCCTCCTCCCTAAGTTTGTTTTATTCACTGCTTTATCACACTCTGCCAACCCGGATGTCCTAGCCGTGTCTGAATCCTGGCTTAGGAAGACCACCAAAACCCCAGAAATGTCCATTCCTAACTATACCATTTTCCGACTAGATAGAACTGCCAAAGGGGGCGGAGTTGCAATCTACTGCAGAGATAGGCTGCAGAGTTCTGTCTTACTATCCAGGCCTGTACCCAAACAATTCGAGCTTCTACTTYTAAAAATCCACCTTTCCAGAAATAAGTCTCTCACTGTTCCCGCCTGCTATAGACCACCCTCTGCCCCTGGCTGTGCACTGGACACCATATGTGAATTGATTGCCCCCCATCTATCTTCAGAGCTCGTGCTGCTAGGTGACCTAAACTGGGACATGCTTAACACCCCAGCCATCCTACAATCTAAGCTTGATGCCCTCAATCTCACACAAATTATCAATGAACCTCCCAGGTACAACCCCAAATCCGTAAACACGGGCACCCTCATAGATATCATCCTAACCAACTTGCCCTCCAAATACATCTCTGCTGTTTTCAACCAAGATCTCAGCGATCACTGCCTCATTGCCTGTATCCATAATGGGTCCGCGGTCAAACGTCCACCCCTCATCACTGTCAAACGCTCCCTAAAACACTTCAGCGAGCAGGCCTTTCTAATCGACCTGGCCCGGGTATCCTGGAAGGATATTGACCTCATCCCGTCAGTAGAGGATGCCTAGTTATTCTTTAAAAGTGCCTTCMTCACCATCTTATATAAGCATGACCCATTCAAAAAATGTAGGACCAGGAACAGATATAGCCYTTGGTTTACTCCAGACCACGAAAACATCCTGTGGCATACTGCATTAGCATCGAATAGCCCCCGTGATATGCAACTTTTCAGGGAAGTTAGGAACCAATATACACAGGCAGTTAGGAAAGCTAAGGCTAGCTTTTTCAAATTTGCATCCTGTAGCACAAACTTAAAAAGGTTCTGGGACACTGTAAAGTCCATGGAGAATAAGAGCACCGAAATTGTTGTAACCCCTATTACTAGCCTGTTCAACCTCTCTTTCGTATCATCTGAGATTTCCAAAGATTGGAAAGCTGCCGCGATCATAGCCCTCTTCAAAGGGGGAGACACACTAGACCCAAACTGCTACAGACCTATATCTATCCTACCCTGCCTTTCTAAGGTCTTCGAAAGCCAAGTTAACAAACAGATTACCGACCATTTCGAATCCCACCGTACCTTCTYCGCTATGCAATCTGGTTTCAGAGCTCGTCATGGGTGCATCTCAGCCACACTCAAGGTCCYAAATGATATCATAACCACCATCGATAAGAGACAATACTGTGCAGCCGTTTTCATCGACCTGGCCAAGGCTTTCAACTCTGTCAATCACCACACTCTTATCGGCAGATTCAACAGCCTCGTTTTCTCAAATGACTGCCTCGCCTGCTTCACCAACTACTTCTCTAATAGAGTTCAGTATGTCAAATCGGAGGGCCTGTTGTCCGGACCTCTGGCAGTCTCTATGGGGGTGCCACAGGGTTCAATTCTCGGGCCGACTCTCTTCTCTGTATACATCAATGATGTCGCTCTTGCTGCTGGTGATTCTYCAATTCCACCTCTACGCAGACGACACCATTCTGTATACTTCTGGCTCTTCTATGGACACGGTGTTAACTAACCTCCAGACGAGCTTCAATGCCATACAACTCTCCTTACGTGGCCTCCAACTGCTCTTAAATGCAAGTTAAACTAAATGCATGCTCTTCAACCGATCGCTGCCCGCACCTGCTCGCCCGTCCAGCACCACTACTCTGGACGGTTCTGACTTAGAATATGTGGACAACTACAAATACCTAGGTGTCTGGTTAGACTGTAAACTCTCCTTCCAGACTCACAATAAGCATCTCCAATCCAAAATTAAATCTAGAATCGACTTCCTATTTCCTAACAAGGCATCCTTCACTCACGCTGCCAAACATACCCTTGTAAAACTGACCATCCTACCGATCCTCGATTTCGGCGAYGTCATTTACATAATAGCCTACAACACTCTACTCAACAAACTGGATTCAGTCTATCATAGTGCCATCCGTTTTGTCACCAAAGCCCCATATACTACCCACCACTGCGACCTGTATGCTCTCGTTGGCTGGCCTTCGCTTCATACTCGTCGCCAAACCCACTGGCTCCAGGTCATCTACAAGTCTTTGCTAGGTAAATCCCCGCCTTATCTCAGCTCACTGGTCACCATAGCAGCACCCACCCGTAGCACTCGCTCCAGCAGATATATTTCACATGCGTCACCCCAAAGCCAATTCCTCCTTTGGCCACCTTTCCTTCCAGTTCTCTGCTGCCAATGACTGGAACGAACTGCAAAAATCACTGAAGCTGGAGACTCATATCTTCCTCACTAACTTTAAGCACCAGCTGTCAGAGCATAGCCTGCACGCACCACCCTTCCCAAAAAAAGCCAAAACCAAGGACGAAGAAAACAAACGGCCACAGCCACGCCAACAAAAGCCTTAATCCACTGAAATCACTGATCACTGCACCTGTACATAGGCCCATCGCTAAATAGCCCATCCAACTACCTCATCCCCATACTGTATTTATTTATTTATCTTGCTCCTTTGCACCCCAGTATCTCTACTTGCACATTCATCTTTTGCACATCTATCACTCCAGTGTTTAATTGCTATATTGTAATTACTTCGCCACCATGGCCTATTTATTGCCTTACCTCCCTTATCTTACCTCATTTGCACACACTGTACATAGGCTTTTTCTACTGTATTATTGACTGTGTTTGTTTATTCCATGTGTAACTCTGTGTTGTTGTATGTGTCAAACTGCTTTGCTTTATCTTGGCCAGGTCGCAGTTGTAAATGAGAACTTGTTCTCAACTAGCCTACCTGGTTGAATAAAGGTGAAATAAWWKKTTTAATTTTAAAATAAGTAGTGGCTCTTAGCTTTCATTTGACAATTTGATATGCTCCTCCTATAAACTGCACATGTTGGTGCTCATGGGTCCTTTTACATGGAAATAACCCTTACACAAGTCTCAAATCTCCCTGACAGATGTCACTTCAAATCCTCTTGACAGATGTCTCGGGAATAAGTGAAGAAATGTGGCTCTCGGATAATTATACTAGTCCCCTGTTACCTTGTCCTGAGGAATGGAAAATGCATGTAGGCTACCATCTGAAAGAATTGGACATATTGAGCGCTTAAACAGTGTACATTTATGCATTTTTAAAAAACACAGATTTTTTTTATATTTTGTAAAATATCTGCAGACATTACATTTTTCTTAAGATGGGAAATAAGTAAATAAGTGTGGGATGGGCACATACTCAATACAGTGGTTTACATGAAGGGAAATATCCATATCCATATCATATTACATGTCCATATCAATTCATTGGTTTGCTTGTCTTCTGTAKTTTGGTCTGGATCCTTCAGTTGGTTATGGCAGTAAAGGTTTATCTGTTTGAGGAAAGTCAAGTGAGAGGATTTGGTGGTGCAACRCCAAAGGTGGTTTGGAAGCCTCTCTCGMCTCTCTTTCCTCTCCTTCTCCTCCCCTCTATTTTCTCTCCCTCTACCCTCTCTCTCTCTCTCCTGGTTGTGAGTTCTGCTCAGACGAAGCTAAGGTGTTGGTCCTCTGGCACTCCGTACTTGCCCTTGTGCTCCTCAAACAGCTGGCTGAGTTCTTCTGTGTAGAGCTGATGGAGGGCATCCAGCTCCTCCACTGTGGGCTTTTCATTCTTCTCCACTCTGATTGGCCGTCCCACTGTGTAGAGGTCAAAGGGTATGCATGATGATATCACGTTCAAATATAGGTTRCTGTAGTAGTGCATAACGCACAAAAATGTATTTGCTTTTTGGATATGATTTTTATTGAAGGTATTTGTTTAACATAATATGATGGCATTTTCAAGTGGGGATTGCCAAATAGATGTACACAGTGCCAGCCACTGTTGCTGAGAGGTTGCAGCCAACTGACRCAATCAAACTATCTAGCAAGTCAAATATATCCAATGGGCAAATGTGTCCCTCTCTGCCAGATAGTTTACTGCCAAAAACAAAAATTGCCTTTGCAACATAGTGCCTTTAAGCTAGAGAAAAGGATAAATAAATTGGGTAGATATMGTGGACAGCTACTGATAACCCCTCTGGCTTCAACTGGCAAGGCCCAACATTTCTAAAACCTTGCTTAGAGTTATCTGGTCTACTTAACTATGAAATTGGAACATTGTCCTAGGCAGTAATTCAGAGTGACAGTGAAGATCAGACAGTGACTYACCCACAGTGTTGATGGGCTTCCTGTAGGGCATGATACCAAAGCTGTACTGGAAGATGCCCCGCGCATGGAAGAGGGGCAGAGAGATACCCATGATGCTCTGCAGCTTGTCCTGAATCCAGCGGAGACAGGTGCCTCGAGGGTTCTCCACCTGGTCAAACAACTCGTTCTCTCCAAAGGAGAAGACTGGCACCAGATGGGCACTATATGAGGGAATAGGTGGAGGAGAGGAGATGAGGAGAGCGGTGGAAGAGAGGTGAGGTGAGTTGAGACAGAAGTTTGGCATTCAGTTTTGTTACGGTCATCTCTATGAGTTTGTAAGGTACAGTATATTTGTAGAACGCAGACCCATGCAGTTTCCATTTCACTACTAGGTGTTGAAGTTATTCCTAAACTATTCTACTATTTATGAAATTCATAAGCAGTCATGTAAAACACGTGATTTGAGCAAGCTTTTTGTATCCCACAAAATAAGTTATGAGCTACTGTAGCTGGACTTGCTGTATAACCAGCAAAGTCAAGGGAAAACTGAATTGTGTAACACTGGTGTCACTTGACTCGTCCCTCTGCATGTCATACAGTGCTTGCACGCACCCAATAGAAATTCCCAAAGGGCTTACACAAGTCACTATTTCAGGAAGCTGCCCACAAGTACACACTGTACATATTCATATCAAACTATGATGAAGTGATTGATACAATTGAAGTCACTTGTGCAACCATGAGAGTAGTTATAAGATTTCATCAGAGACAAAGATAATAAAATGTCCTCCTTCCCCTCTGGCACTGGTCTTACCCATGTTCCATTGCCAGTTTGACAAAACCTTTCTTATTGGCCAAGAGAATGGTGAAAGCGCCAGGGCGTGCGTCCAGGGCCTCGGGGGCTCCTCCCACTGCTATAACAACAGCATTCCCACCTCCCTGTCGACGTAACAGATAGCTGGCACTCTCCTTGTCCGAGGGAATCAGACCTGGGAAACACATTAGACACACAGGTCAGGTGTTCGTAACAGTGGGGGGAAAGTTTGGTACACTATTCTTCACTGTCGAACGATGATCAAACTCAAAKATGTTAATTTGCATCATGCTGGTTGTCCCCAATCAATCAATCAACTAGTGAATCCGATGTATTTATATTACCCTYTTGTCTTTACAGCAACATACACTGAGTATACCAAACATYCAGAACACCCTCTGAATGGCACACATACAAAATCCATGTCTCAATTGTCTAAAGGCTTAAAAATCCTTCTTTAACTGGTCTCCTTCCCTTCATCTACACTGATTAAAGTGGATTTAACAAGTGACATCAATAAGGGATGATAGYTTTTCACCTGGATTCACCTGGTCAGTCTATGTCATGGAAAGAGTTCTTAATGTTTTGTATACTGTATGTCAAAGTGTTTCACAGTAACCCGGCCTTGACCTAAACCCAACCCCACTAACCTGCCATCATGATGTAGTCTCTGAAGAAGGGGGCTCTGAACCAGAGAGGCAGCATCAGCAGGAAGCTGTCAAGGCCAGGGAACAGCTTCCTGAAACCTGTAGCGTACGTACAGAAGTTAATGAAGGCTCCAGCCACCAGCACCCCATGGGGATGGAAACCAAGGATGTAGTTCTTCCCGGGGTCCAAGTCTGYTGTCTTCACCAGCTGCAACACACAGGGGATTCACTTGTGAATTCAATAGTCATAATAGTTATGTAGTTATGTACTATACWGTAAACAGGGTGCATCACATTCATTTCTAAATCTGAATCTTTGTGAGAGATTTTCTGAAACGTTTCAAAGATATATTGAATCTCTAGGAAGCCTATGAATTGACTTCCAGGTATTTGGCCTATATCTTCATGTCATGTGTATCTTCATCACATGTCACCTGTGTGAGTTCTAGTTGTTGTTCGCCTGCCTCCACAGGGGCTGTGAGTAGAGACTATCCTGCCTCTAACCAGTATCAACCAGTGTCGCCTGTCTCTTTGCACGGGCAGATAGGAGATAAACAGGAGGAAGGATCATGCCTGTTGTCTCCCTTGATAGGATGGTCACAGGTCACTGGATGGGGGCAAAGTTTCTTGTTAGCTAGCCATGTGCCGGGAATGTTATGCCCATACATGTCAAACCAAAGCTGCTAAAAACACTTTTTGTATCGACCTCAGTGTTTGAGATTAGCAGACCAAGGCCAATGAGCTCCAATAATCAAGTCCCCACCTATTAGTTATAGGGCTACGCTAACCTCTTACTAGCAAAGCAAGGGTAGTCATAGTAAACACTAAGCAGGCTTTGGGTGGGCTGCATTGACTTAATGGATTGAGATGATTCATTCAAGGACGAACCACCAATTGTTAATAACCCGTTTGACCTTCTCTCGTTCCTTCTCTTGTTTGTCTGTAGTCCTCTGTCTAATCATGAGATTTTGCTGTTTCCAAAACCAGATTACAGAATTAGTCAAACTCTAAGACTAAATATGCCAATAATATTTCTGATTCTGTTGTCTGGGGCCATGCAGTCATCGGATGTCTGGGGGTATTTGGCTGACCCCAATATCTCAGCATGGGGAATGCATGTTTGGGAGTGTACTGAATGTATATTGGGGAATGAAGCTTTATCAAAGTTTGGCTTATTGGCCAACAAAGATGTCGTATGAGTGAGAATGGAGCTCTAGTCATGGGTTGCCATAGAGATAACACTGGCCAATTATTTAATGACCACAAATTATTTTGGTCTGTACTGGAGACAGCCTCTATTTTTATTAGCTCCTGTTCCTCCATGTTTACAAACAGAATGGGTGTCCACTYCTATGCCCGCTGATACGGTGAACCCATTTTTCACATAATCTCCCACTCATGCTTGATATACAGTAACCTACATTATATTTAACTCTACCATTTGAACTCAGCAGAGGTTTTAGGCATGCTGTTGGATTTTGGCTTGGAGTTGGGTTCAAACATGACGAAAAGTGTATACATTCTCCAAATTCAAAGTGATGAGAGGAGTCAGTGTCTATAAACTATAGTCACATGTTTTCAGTTTGCATGTCGGGGTGCAGGCGGAGGAAATGACGCTGTCATTAGGGATGGTAGTGGAGAACCAGACCTCAGTAAAAGCGATAACACCCTCTGAAGGACACTGCTCTGTTCAGACTAACATTTGCTCTTTATTCCAGCCTTAATAATGCATGAAGTCAGATGCTCAGTTGGCACTTAGGGGATAATACAAGGGAAATTACATTCCAGGTTTGAAGAAGTGATCTTTGTTTGATACTTGGTATCTGGTTGTGTTTAATGTACTGTATCTTTCCTTGAGAAATTAAGGAAAGTCCATATGAACTAACGATGATGATGCTCGTTCACTGTAAATTCCCGTGTGGAATCGATCTGTGTAAATTCACCATGTGGCATTCAGAACCAATTCATGTTTTGCTTGAGGGAGACATTACTCTCTCTAATACAGTTTTTCTCAGTGGTGTAGTGGAGGGTATACGCAAGTTTACGTCATAAACCCACTTATTTTTTTCTGCGTCCATTGCGTATACTCACTTCTTAATCCCCATGATGCATATCAAAGTAGTGTAGTGGAGGCATACACCATATAAATTATTAAGGTTGATGGAACAGATCAGAATGTTTAGCTTAAAATGTTGATAAACTATACATTTCTTTACATTTTAGGCGCAGCAATGTGCACACGGCGGTAGGCCTACATGCAAATATTCCAAAAAGCTATTTGCAGGAAAACACCATTCTAAAATGTGCACCACACATRCAAACGGTTTCATGGACAGAGATGGAAATATCATTAGAAATGTAGAAAGAGGGAAGATCTAAAGATGCATCAACTATCATGGGTTGCTAATGTGACTAGGATAATAGGATAATGCCTTTGGYTGCTAGACAATGAAARAAAGTTAACAGAAAACCAATAGAACGCATCCGAGGAAGTCTTTATAAAATAATTGCCTCTATAGGCTACTTTGAAGCAAGTTAAGACATGCCTCATAATATAAAGAAAAAAGTCCAGGTTTCAAACAATTAAAGAACAAAAAATATATAGCAATCCTAGCCGTCTTCTGGTAGATGGAAAGGCTTTCCCAAAAACCTTCTCAATGAAATGGAAACTAGCTACAAACTAGCCTATGCCTACCTGATAGAATGATATCATGATTATTTGCATCAATCCAGTGGCCATTCGTTTTGCAAACTCAATTTTACAAAAACACCACACTTGAATTAAAGGGTAAATCCACTCTACAGTTCATACATTTTCCCCAGACCACAAAAGTGGTCTCTGGATGTGGTTTAAACATTGTTATGGACTTAGAACATCTAATGTTGTTTTTCTATTAAAAAGTGTGACTAAGAGTGAAAACCTGAAAAATAATATGCAATGTGCCTACTTGCACAGTACAGCTTGGGTTGGGATTTATCATTTCAGGACATTCAGAAAGTGTCACTGTTTCTCATATAACTTTTCTCACAGGGCGCCTTTCCTTCGCCGGGCAGACCTTATGGGAAATTTTGTACAACCATTTTTTGGATCTGTGTTAAAACGTCTCTATAGCGAAACAGCAATGATCAAATGCTCAAATACATTTACAGAACTTCTGATAATTTTCTTGCCTTTGTACCCGAGTTGAATATCTAACGCCCCCTTTTGCAAAACTAAATTCAAATGTCATGAGTGAATACAAAATTCACTGATAAGTGCTTTCTTCACAGAATATTAACACATTGTTTTCATTAGAAGATAAATGTGTGCAATTGTTTACAGCATTCTGTAACTACTGTGCACAAAGGTCTGAAATCATCCCATCATTCATACCATGTACAATATAGGGAAATATCTAGGCAATGAGGACTGCCTAATTTCTGTGATATCTTTTTAAAAGTTGGGTTACTCCTAAGTACAAGCATTTCGCTACACTCGCATTAACATCTGCTAACCATGTGTATGTGACCAATACAATTTGATTTGATTTGATCATCTCCAACATTGATAACTTTGAAAATCGATAACATTGTTCCAAGAAATGCTTAAATGTGATTGAGAAAAACTGTCAAACATATTTGCCTTAATACAAATCTGTCTGTAGACTCAATAACCAAATGAAAAAATACTAGTTTACTATAGAATACAACAGTACTTACTACAGAATGTAATAAACTGTAGTATACTATACTACACACTGTAGTCTCCTTCGATTATGTGTAGTACTTATTATAGAATGTTATAGTATATTGCAGAATACTATAGTAAATACTACAGTATTATCTGCATAAAAACACTAGTAAATACTACAGTCTGCAAAAACATTACACTTTAACTATAGCAAATACTACAGTATTTATTTAGCATAGCCCCTCTCATTCCCCACCCCCATATCGCAATTTGTGCCACTCATACAGTAAGTGAGAAACCTACATGCCAAGTATAGACCATATATTGTGTTCCGTACTGGTTATAGAAAAGAACAGAAGCCCTGAACTAGCCGTTCAAACTGCAGTCCTACATACCAACAAGTGAAGTAAAAAATGTGCTCTTTCAGTATTTCTCCAGTAAGGAGAAAGAAGTGGCCTTGGGAAAACACTGGACACACTGGAAAGGTGATGGTAAGGACACACTGTGATAAGTACAACAGTACAAGAGATAAGCATCCTATCAAGAAAGATATCAGAATCACTGATAACAACAGATACAGTATAATTCATAGCAAGTCTCTTGCCCTAGTATCACTGTTTTTCCTATAATCACTTTTTTTGAAGAACTTAGCTAGTATTCCATTTTCTGTACCATTTCATGTAACAGTAAAAGCAGATAACTATTATAACTAATAGAAAAGATAATGGGATATTAACATAAAAATGAACAATTTGATGAGCATGCTTTGTTACATGTTTACAATGAAGGTTTACATTGGTATGTCCCACTTAGACTGTCCTTGGAGATTTAAAGGCATCTCTGAATAAGATAAACACTACATTTATCTGAGGCTGATTTCTAGGTCATCTGAAAAATCAATGATCAATAGAAGCTTTAAAAAAAGAGACACTGTCACTCAGTTCAAGCGAAAAAATAGGTCTATATCAAATCAAATTTGTCACATACACGTGTTTAGCAGATGTTATTGCGGGTGTAGCGAAATGCTTGTGTTGCTAGAGCTAACGAAATAACACAAAAACACAAAATACTGCAAAGTTTTCTAAGAGCTAGAAGCACGGGAGAACTGTCGGCTCCATTTTTATTTCTGTCAGAAATAATCATGGATTTAACAATGGCAAAGAATTTATAATTACTCATGTGACCCGATTGAAACTTTGAAATAGTTTATAGTAGATAACAAAGTTCTGCATTGTAACTGGAAGGAGAAATACACTGCTGAGTCATTTTGTTGTTGATGTTCACATGCTTATCAGTGCTTATCAGTACAGAACAAAGTGTAAATTCTGACCAAGGGCAAGAGCGTGGACCCATCTCAGCAGAGACAGTTCTTAGGATAAGACCATTGATGATCAAATAAATTCCAATTTACATCTCTCAGCTGAACTTGTCTCTCTATGCACAATCCATATTCCACCACTAGATGGAGACATCAACCAGCAACAGCTGTGGAAGGGCCCATCCCTCCCTCGTGTCAAAAAACATGCACTGACCTGGGCCCTGCTCTTTTATTGATAAGCCCCCCAAATAATATAGACACAAACACTCATATGTATTTTTCTGGCATCACTCCTAAGCTGAGACCTGACAAAGAATGAGATCTGACAGCAAATGAGCCAATTACAGTGGGATCAGAATGGGCAGCAGGAGGATGTGGCCATCATGCAGAGGGAGCATACATACCTCCACACAATGAGAGACCTCATTCTATAATTGGCATTATCAGTTGTGCTGTCTGGCTGGGCCCTGCCTGCTCCTGTATAGAGATAAGGGCTGAGGAGCCACTGCCAGATCGCTGGACTCATCCRCTGCGGAGGGCTCTAGCCTCCAGTCCAAATAACACAGGGGGGATTTGAGATGAGGATGATAGAGTTTACTGGTAGCAAGAGATGTTGGAGATACTGCCTGACCTCTAACCAATAAATTGAATAAAGGACTTTACATCTCCATAGTATATGCACTCCCACAGAGAATGTATGAGAATTGTCTGTATTTATATGAAACATGTATTCTCAACTGAACATAAAAAAAAGGACAACTCTACACTACAGTTCTGACTGAGTATTGTCATCAGCAGCTCGCAGTAAAATCAGTMAAATCTGTAAAGTCAGTAAAGTCATCCCACCTTGACAGGGAAGTAGTCCCTCATGTAGTCCCAGACACGTAGATGGCACAGGAAGTGGAACTTGCGGCCCCCCTTAGACGGCGTTTCCCAGTCGACGAAAAACCAACAGGCATACAGCACGCTGATCAGCCAGAACCGCGTGAACATCAACACAAAGAACATCATGATGCAGCATGGCGCTGGAGTAAGACGACCAATACAGAGAGCCAGACAGACAGAGACACATAAACATTAGTCAACTGGGAATATTAGTGTTAAAAATCTATTTCACAGAAATGGAATACATGTATTTAGTTTTCTATGTGATTTGGTCGTTTATATGAGAAAAACAGTGGAAGTGCGGCAGTCTATAAGTTGGGGTGCCTTGAGGTTGATAGAGCAGCTTTATGAGGTGAAGGGCACTGCACTATTAGGTTACAACTTAACCTGCTGACGCACTGAGCAGCAGAGGGACAGGGAAGAGAGAGAGGGACAGGGAAGAGAGAAAAGGCTAGGGAGGGGTAGAGAGAGAGACCTTCTAAGCAAACCAAGAATTGTACTACAACTCAAGCCATGAGTTTGACCATGTGACTTGAGCAGATTAACCAATAACTAGGACCCAGAGTTTCTTGGTCATGAAAAACCAATACCAAGCAGTGAGTTCCCTCTTGTCCACTAGGTACCACTGATGTATCCAATCCCTCTATGGGAGAATAAAAAGTGTGGATGGCCTAATGGACAAATCTTTTGTGACACACACTGGCATGATATCATGCACGGAAGACCATGGAGGTGTCTCCACTGTCTAACACATGTTATGTAAGAGTTAGTAAAGAGTAACTTAAGGCAGTGTCTTCTGCATGCACTTTCTTTGGTCCGTTTCAGGCACAACTCCATGGGAAGTCAGCCAGCAGTGAGCCTGCCTGGCAACTCTCATAGAATTCAATTTCAGCTTCTCCACACCGAGCAACCCATTAAATAAACAAAACTATACACAAGCCTCCCCACTTGTTACACAATGAGGAAGAAAGACTAACACCGTTGCACAGCACACAAACACACATAGACAGGTCAGGACAAACAGAGCAGAGACACAGACACTCACCCAGGCCGAGAAAGGAAAAGACCCACTGCAGCACTGAGGCCATCTGCAGTCTCCTGGTTAGTGGCAAGTCAGTAGGGGCAAATTGGATCTTCATGGTGAGGAACTGGAGAGAGCCGAGAGCTAGGCAGTGCAGGCAGATGGGAGGGTGAGGTCTGGGACTAGTACACCCAGGAGAGGAGTGAGCAAAGTGGGTCCAAAGTCTGCCTCTCTCCCTCTTTCTTTAGTCTTCCTATCGTTTTATCTCTGTAATCCTTTCAATGAATGGGTTGATTGCTCAACCCATATCTATAGCTTCAAGAACTTTGATCTTGCTGTTACTGAGCAGCTTTAAATGCCCTTCACTTTGAACACTAAACAAAGTAAAGTTATTGTACAGTGAGCTGTCAGCAACAATAGTGTGAAATGAGCCAGTGTATTTATAGATACTGCATACTTTGACAGCCTGTAGCCAATCAATATCCAGATTAGTTTTCCATTAAGTGTGTTGTCTTCTGGTGATTGAACCTCTTGATATTCTGCTGTTCACCAATCAGTGCTCAGCCCCAATACGTTTTATCCAGGTGCTTATAAAAGGGTTTTGAGCAGTTGATTCACATTTTAGTCACTTAGCAGACACTCTTATCCAGAACGTCTTACAGGAGCAATTAGAGTTAAGTGCCTTGCTCAAGGGCACAGACAGATTCTTCACTTAGTAGGTGTGGGGATTCAAACCAGCGACATTTTGGTTACTGGCACAACGCATTTAACCGCTAGGCTAGCTGCCACCCTAAAGAGAGATTAGCCCTGTGCTATCAATCTTTCTTTTCGGTGGCTTATATGATGAATTATTGATTGTGACTTTTCCATTTTCACATCATGTTGATTAATGGGTGGCTATCTATTACACCATAAACAGATGAAAATCTGACATATCATAACTTTGAGGGAATATATTTGATGTCACTGATAACTATTCATGTGAATACCATTCCTTTTTGTATGCTCTCACCAGCAATTTGGTACAAATAACCCACCACGTAATTTCAACATGAATAATTGTTTAATATTTGGTTGAGACGTTGATCAATGAGATTACAACCAATATTCACCAACTTAAAAAAAAGGCAAAAGTTAGTTGAATTTCCAATGCATTATCACTATGCTTTCAACAATCTAAAAGTACAACCAAATTCCAATGGAAAAACAATGTCTGATTTTTGGTTTAGTTGTTCCTCAAGATTTCTGCACAGATTATTAAAGCAATTGTGAAGATCTCCACCGACCTAAGATGACCTATGCATGCTATCTTGAATATGCATGCTTTATATGRTTATATAAGAATACGTTTATAGTTACAGTAACCTCAAAATGTGGCCATGGGTGAGTTACCTATTTTGAGGTTGAATGTTAAATTAGTTTGTAAAATAGCCTTAACTTTAGGCCATTCACTGTATTAAAAAATTCATATTGAATTGTGTTTTGTTGACAACACAATTTAAAGAATATGTACAGTTGAAGTCGGAAGTTAACATACACCTTAGCCAAATACATTTAAACTCAGTTTCACAATTCCTGACATTTAATCCTAGTAACAATTGTTGTTTTAGGATCACCACTTTATTTTAAGAATGTGAAATGTCAGAATAATAGTAGAGAGAATGATTTATTTCAGCTTTATTTCTTTCATCACATTCCCAGTGGGTCAGACGTTTATATACACTCAATTAGTGTTTGGTAGCATTGCCTTTAAATTGTTTAACTTGGGTCAAACGTTTCAGGTAGCCATCCAAAAGCTTCCCACAATAAGTTGGGTGAATTTTGGCCCATTCCTCCTGACAGAGCTGGTGTAACTGAGTCAGGTTTGTAGGCCTCCTTGCTCGCACACGCTTTTTCAGTTCTTCCAACATATTCTCTATAGAATTGAGGTCAGGGCTTTGTGATGGCTACTCCAATACCTTGACTTTGTTGTCCTTAAGCAATTTTGCCACAACTTTGGAAGTATGCTTGGGGTCATTGTCCATTTGGAAGACCCATTTACGACCAAGCTTTAACCTCCTGACTGATGTCTTGAGATGTTGCTTCAATATATCCACATCATTTTCCTACCTCATGATGCCATCTATTTTGTGAAGTGCACCAGTCCCTCTTGCAGCAAAGCACCCCCACAACATGATGCTGCCACCCACGTGGTTCACGGTTGGGATAGTGTTCTTCAGCTTGCAAGCATCCCCCTTTTTCCTCCAAACATAACAATGGTCATTATGGCCAAACAGTTATATTTTTGTTTCATCAGACCAGAGGACATTTCTCCAAAAAGTACGATATTTGTCCCCATGTGCAGTTGCAAACTGTAGTCTGGCTTTTTTCTGGCGGTTTTGGTGCAGTGGCTTCTTCCTTGCTGAGCGGCCTTTCAGGTGATGTCGATATAGAACTCGTTTTACTGTGAATATAGATACTTTTGTACCTGGTTCCTCCAGCATCTTCACAAGGTCCTTTGCTGTTGGTCTGGGATTGATTTGCACTTTTCGCACCAAAGTGCGTTCATCTCTAGGAGACAGAACGCGTCTCTTCCTGAGCGGTATGACGGCTGCGTGGTCCCATGGTGTTTATACTTGCGTACKATTGTTTGTACAGATGAACGTTGTACCTTCAGGCGTTTGGAAATTGCTCCCAAGGATGAACCAGACTTGTGGAGGTCTACAATTTTTTTCTGATGTCTTGGCTCATTTCTTTTGATTTTCCCATGTCAAGCAAAGAGGCAGTGAGTTGGAAGGCCTTGAAATACATCCACAGGTACACCTCCAATTGACTCAAATGATGTCAATCAGCCTATCAGAAGCTTCTAAAGCCATGACATAATTTTCTGGAATTTTCCAAGCTGTTTAAAGGCACAGTCAATTTAGTGTATGTAAACTTCTCACCCACTGGAATYGTGATACAGTGAATTATAAGTGAAATAATCTGTCTGTAAACAATTGTTGGAAAAATGACTTGTCATGCAGTTCCAGCAGAGGCACTGGCTTGATCCCATTCTTCAACTTATTTTGGGAGATGTGAATCCAACATAATTAGTTTCAAAAGGATATTGAAGTGTGTTTGCCTGTCAACACAACCAAATATCAACATTTGAAGGAGATTTATCTTCTGCTTGGATAGTTCCATCATCTGTGCCACTGACTTAGACTGGCTTCCATTCCAGTTTGTCTACAAATTAATAATTGATATGTTGGATTCACATCTCTATCCCAACCAAAATTTGTATTTAAAGAATAGGACTAAATCAAATCCAACACACTTTAAATAAGGTTTGATTTGATTTTAGTCCTATTCTTTAACTTTGATTTTTGGTTTAGATGGAGAAGGGAATGCAGTTATTAATATGTGGCCAAACTGGAATTAAAGCATATTATTAAGTAAAACTTTACTCCAAAGCCTCCATACAATGACACATAAATAAAGAAAAAAATGTCATCCAATTGCAGTATGGCCAACAGCTCAGTTTATTCCCTATTTAATATGCTAAAGCACACCATCAACCTGTCATGCTTAATTACCTTCTTCAATTGTAGCCTACGTGAATGAGCCTACTACTAGCAAATTCTTAGTAACTTGCTGTGAACGTATGGAAACATAAAACTATAATGGAATTGAATTGGTTGAAGCTTCAAAACGTCTCTCCTCACTGCAGACATTGCGTGATGATGACGATGCCAGGTGATATTTCTCTGCTTCAATTCTGAGCATCCTGTCATGGGGGGATGCTAGCGCGTGGGCGGGGCAGACTTCCCTTGCAGTGTCCTGTCGTAGTGCAATGTGCATGACGGGACAGAACGGGCAGAGCTGAGAGCAGCGCAAAAGGAAAACATCCGAGACAGTAATCTTCATATTTGGATCATGGATTTATCAATCGGCTATTATCGCTAAACATTGGAGATTGCACCATTCAATAACTCGGACATTTTGTTCCTCTTTAGCAGGATACCGGGGCCCATCAAGAGCCGAGGGGAAACAGTCATTTTCCCTGCTCGGATCCGTGGCATATTGAAGAATTGTATCGCGCGCAGGAGCTGAGCTATAACCGACATCATGGCGTGGCCCTGCATCACCAGGGCGTGCTGTATGGCCCGCTTCTGGAACCAGCTGGACAAGGGGGACATTTCTGTGCCATTGGTTTTCACCAGGTACGATGTCTCGGAGATGCAGCATCTTAAGCTGCAGCACCAACAAAAACAGCCGCATAACCAGGCACAAGCGAGCGCAGTCGCCATAGAAACGCAACCCATTCACAGCGACCAGGCGGTAGCGGCTCGTGCGAACTACGGTATCGCTGCGTCTGGGGAGCGCGCGTGTGGTTCTGTAATGCGGCAAGACTTTAAGCACTGGAAAGTGCGTCCTGAACCATCATGTAAACCTAAGAATGAATATCACACTCCCGAGATCCCATTTAATAACAAGACACAATATCAGAAGGATTTCCAGCCGTGGCCCATTCCTAAAAGGAGTGACCATCCTTGGATTCCCAGACCCAATCCCTCCATCTCCATCGGCGATGATCGCGTCCAGGATAGGTCCAAACACGCGGAGGTTGACATCGGTGTGGAGAAATGCGAAATTGCTGACAAATTGCAAGAAAAGGAAATCCTGGGAGGGAGTAAAAAGAAGCAACCTGCAGAGAAGGAGGGTGAAAAGAAAGTTAGCATCAAAGTGGAGCGAGAAGACGCGGCAGGGGCCAGAGGCAGGGCGGCACTAGATGCGCTAAACAGGCAGTTAAAACAGGAAGTTACTGTTGGCAGCTCATACAAGTAAGTTATAAACGCACTTCACAGGTAAAACCCAGAATCAAACATTGCATCATGTCATTGTGGATGTTTAATGCGTTTCCAAAGTGGCTTTGCTGATGTTTTGCCTCTGTGTTGTAGGTGAGTGAGTTCACCTTCAATATGAGGTTGTGTGAAGGTCGTCACATATTAATGAGATAAGCAAATAGACCTACATGTAAAATATTCCTGATATATCATTCAGTATCAGACATCAAACATATTTTTTTAACAAGGAATTCTAACCACTGCTTTCTATTCAAAACTTTGAAGCAGATTTGCCWCAATAAAGTACCATGGATAAAACAGCATCGATCATAGAAATAGTGTAACAGTAAAACRTATTGTTCTGAAGGTCTTTATTTATACATAATGTTACATTCAAAAGGTTTGTGCTGAGGTAGATTTAATGTCCCTGTTAAACTAAATCTGTCTCTGTCCCAGCGTTATGCACTGTGCATGAATGATGATGGAGAGCTGCCATGACTCTGTCTGGCTCAGTGMGCTGAGCACTAAGGCCCGTGCTAGATATGCAGTTTACACAGACACAGCTTGGAGCAGCGGCAGTGCCATGTTTTTGTTATGCTCTGTGAACAAAGATGGTGGATAAGTTGTTTAGTCATCTGCCACATCCCATTAGAGTTCCTTACAGAGTAGTTGCCAGGGAGTGAGTGCCACAAAGAGTTTGAGTGTTTGAGGATAACAACTTGAGAAAGTTGTGCCTTTGTTCAAGATTCATCAGTACCACTTATTGCTTGTCCTATTTCAGTTCTCTGCTTAATTTGGCAAGAGTACAGTCCCATGACCAAGATATCACACTCCATAGGCTTTATGTCTGAGCCTTACTGCCAAACACAGTACCTCTGGTCTGATGAATAGAAACACATTTCACCCAGTGAGTGTGACATGACAAAACTAAGCCTGACTCAGCTGTGAATTATATTAGAACACTTCCTTACTGAAGTTACCCACAAAGCATAAATTACTAACACTTAGGGCTGAGAATAATATTCTCCCTGACATGAGGTGGTGTGAGAGAGGAGAGCAAATGCCTTTGATTTAGTTGGCCATGAACATTGTTCAGTAACATAACACGTTCAGTAACATTGGTCTCAGTGAAGGGGCAGTAAATTGGTTTAGGAACTATCTTTCTGACAGAACACAATGTGTATATGCGGACAATGACAAGTCTGGCTTTCTTGAGATTAATAGAGGTGTGCCCCAGTGTTCCATTCTAGCTCCTGTGTTGTTCTCAATTTGTATTAGTGATTTGGGAAATGGGATGCAACCAGCAAAGTTACGGATGATAGTGATGATAGTGCATATGCAGATGATATGCAGATGATAGTCATATACTCATGTGCTCCTTCTCTGGTTCAGGCTGTTGAGAGCTCCAGACTGTTTTCAGTCACTGCAGGCCTCCCTTTATGCTCTCAAACTGGTCATGTATGTACAACAAACTAAATTCATGACCTTTACTAGAGCTCGCACTCAGCCAGAGAAGAGCATTGTCATATTATCCATTAAAAAAGTGTCATCCTACAAATAGTTAGGTATTTGGTTGAATGACAAGTTGTCCTTTAAAGTTCATATGGAGAATCTTGTGAGGAAGCTTAAATTGAAATTGGGTTTTCATTTTCGTAATGAGGCTTCCTTCCCACTTATGGGTAGAAAGAATCTTGTTCAGGTCACTTTTCTMTCTGTAATTGATTATGGTGACTTGTTGTATATGCATGCAGCCTCCTCCGTCTTACAGAGACTGGATTCTGTTTATCATGCATCCTTGCACTTTAATATAAATGCCAAGTCACTCACCCACCATTGCACCTTGTACCAAATGGTAGGTTGGACCTCACTTTATATGCGCAGAAAGCTACATTTGTATGTGTTCATCTACAAAGCCCTTTTGGGAAAACTCCCTCTTTACCTCTGTAGTCTGGTCTCCTTCACCACCAGCAGTTACCATACCCCGTCTGCTAGGTGTTTGCTACTTAAAGTCCCCAGGACATTTACAGTATTATTAAGTAAGACTGCCTTCTCGTCTTGTGCACCAGAGGCATGGAATAGTCTACAATCCATGCTTCGTCTACTGTAGATATGTCAGTGCCACTGAATTCATTTAAAATGTTGATGAAAGACTGTTACAGAAGAGTGCAAATGCTTTTTTAAAGCTGGATCATGTKGTTGTATGTTTTAATTCTGTAATGTATTGATTGTTGCTGCCTTCTTGGCCAGGTCTCCCTTGAAAAAGAGAATCTGGGTCTCAATGGGCTTTTCCTGGTTAAATAAAGGTAGAAATAAAATAAAAAACAAGTCTGACAGCTGGTCACAGTGGTGCACTCCACTGTTGTTGTGTCAGTATTGTTCTGCMGCCAGTGGGGACCAGCCCAGGGCGGAAAGAGACCTGCTCAGTCCTCACATGGCATGAAATGGCTGCATTGTGACAAGCAGGAGCCCTGAGTTTGTGTGAGCACTGAGAAAGACAGAAGCAGGTCAGCTGTTGGTTAATCTCTGACATACACACACACATGATCACGCACGTGCTCACACATACACATATAAACACACACTGTTATGAAGAGCCTTGCCGATGGGGACTAGGCTCCTTGGGATGTGGGTGTCTGAGGACAGAGGAGTGACAGACAGATATCCTAGTCTGACCGTGTTTAAGTTTTCAGGTCCAATACAGACTTTTTAAAATCACAATTAGAGGTCGACCGATTAATCGGATTGGCCGATTAATAAGRGCCAATTTCAAGTTTTCATAGCAATCGGAAATCGGTATTTTTGGACACCGATTTGGCCGGATTTTTATTCTATTTTWATTTTTTTGTACACCTTTATTTAACTAGGCAAGTCAGTTAAGAACACATTATATTTTCAATGACGGCCTAGGAACGGTGGGTTAACTGCCTTGTTCAGGGGCAGAACGACAGATTTTTACCTTGTCAGCTCGGGGATTCAATCTTGCAACCTTACGGTTAAACTAGTCCAACGCTCTAACCACCTGCCTTACATTGCACTCCACGAGGGGCCTGCCTGTTACGCGAATGCAGTAAGAAGCCAAGGTAAGTTGCTAGCTAGCATTAAACTTATCTTATAAAAAACAATCAATCAATCATAATCACTAGTTAACTACACATGGTTGATGATATTACTAGTTTATCTAGCGTGTCCTGCGTTGCATATAATCGATGCGGTGCGCATTYGCGAAAAAGGACTGTCGTTGCTCCAACGTGTAGCTAACCATAAACATCAATGCCTTTCTTAAAATCAATACACAAGTATATATTTTTAACCCTGCATATTTAGTTAATATTGCCTGCTAACATGAATTACTTTTAACTAGGGAAATTGTGTCACTTCTCTTGCGACAGAGTCAGGGTATATGCAGCAGTTTGGGCCGCCTGGCTTGTTGCGAACTGTGTGAAGACTATTTCTTCCTAACAAAGACAGCCAACTTTGCCAAACGGGGGATGATTTAACAAAAGCGCATTTGCGAAAAAAGCACAATCGTTGCACGACTGTACCTAACCATAAACATCAATGCCTTTCTTAAAATCAATACACAGAAGTATATATTTTTAAACCTGCATATTTAGCTAAAAGAAATCCAGGTTAGCAGGCAATATTAACCAGGTGAAATTGTGTCACTTCTCTTGCGTTCATTGCACGCAGAGTCAGGGTATATGCAACAGTTTGGGCCGCCTGGCTCGTTGCGAACTAATTTGCCAGAATTTTACKTAATTATGACATAACATTGAAGGCTGTGCAATGTAACAGGAATATTTAGACTTATGGATGCCACCCGTTAGATAAAATACGGGACGGTTCCGTATTTCACTAAAAGAATAAACGTTTTGTTATCTAGATGATAATTTCCGGATTCGACCATATTAATGACCTAAGGCTCATATTTCTGTGTGTTATTATGTTATAAGTCTATGATTTGATAGAGCAGTCTGACTGTGGTTGTAGGCAGCAGCAGGCTCGTAAGCATTCATTCAAACAGCACTTTCGTGCGTTTTGCCAGCAGCTCTTCGTTGTGCTTCAAGCATTGTGCTGTTTATGACTTCAAGCCTATCAACTCCCGAGATTAGGCTGGTGTAACTGATGTGAAATGGCTAGCTAGTTAGCGGGGTGCACGCTAATAGCGTTTCAAACGTCACTCGCTCTGAGACTTGGAGTAGTTGTTCCCCTTGCTCTGCATGGGTAACGCTGCTTCGAGGGTGGCTGTTGTCGATGTGTTCCTGGTTCGAGCCCAGGTAGGAGYGAGGAGAGGGACGGAAGCTATACTGTTACACTGGCAATTCTAAMGTGCCTATAAGAACATCCAATAGTCAAAGGTATATGAAATACAAATTGTATAGAGAGAAATAGTCCTATAATTCCTATAATAACTACAACCTAAAACTTCTTATTTGGGAATATTGAAGACTCATGTTAAAAGGAACCACCAGCTTTCATATGTTCTCATGTTCTGAGCAAGGAACTTAAACGTTAGCTTTCTTACATGGCACATATTGCACTTTTACTTTCTTCGCCAACACTTTGTTTTTGCATTATTTAAGCCAAATTGAACATGTTTCATTATTTATTTGAGGCTAAATTGATTTTATTGATGTATTATATTAAGTTAAAATAAGTGTTCATTCAGTATTGTTGTAATTGTCATTATTACAAATAAATAAATAAAAATCGGCCGATTAATCGGTATCAGCTTTCTTTGGTCCTCCAATAATCGGTACCGGTATCAGCGTTGAAAAATCATAATCGGTCGACCTCTAATCGCAATATCAAATCATTTCTAGGTAACAATTAAGTACCTTACTGTGATTATTTTTGACAATTTTAATTGAAAACAAATTAAAAATAGCTTCTAAGCAAAGAGCAATTTCTGAAGCAATAATTTTGCTAGGACTGTCTGGGAGTGGTCTGAGTGGGAATGGGAAAACTGAAAACTAAGTGCTATTGGTCTATTAATTAATTTACGGCCAAAACTCCATCGAACCAAAACAGGCTGAAATTTCAGGCGGTATTTTCACAATATTATTCGAACCTCATAGTGTGAAAATATATATAAAACACAGGAAAATCATTTTTTCCCCCTGCACTGGGCTTTTAACTGCTCAGAGGKGCTTCATTCACCTTGCTTTCATGAGACTGTTTTTAATTTGTGTATGATAAAACTTTGTGTCACCGAATGCCACTGCATGGTTGTAGATTGACGTGACATTCATACAAATGAAGGATGTGAATGAGATTTGCCGCATATAGTGGTTGCTCCCAATTCAGTCATGTAAAAAGGATCAGCTTCAGTTAATGCAATTCTCCTCCTGGACCTACAACATAAATGAGGCCTGTTCAGAAAACCAGGACTTTTATCCAAGCTCTCCTAGAATAGGATATGAAGCTTCTTGACTTCAAGTTACAGATGGAACCTGACTGGATAGCTGGACCACATCCTAATTTGTGTTCAGCCAGTCAACCATTTCTCCAAAACAATGGAAAATAGCTGTCTCTCAGAGGAGATTGTTTATGGCACCGTGAAGTAAATAAAACTGCCCTCACGGTACAAAAACAAAAGTACTGAAGCTGAACCAAGAACTATGCCTGGACTCATCTTTTCAAAATGTAGGCCATCTGAAATGATTCTGTGCAGCCTGCATGCCCCAAAGAAGTAGCATTTATGATGAAAGCCTTGCTTTTATGTCAGGTTTTAGTCATTCCTTACTTCTCACCTTTTTATTTTTATTTCACAATAACATGAGTGCATGACGTGGTGGATGGTGAACGGTATGGACTGTGACAGATGTGATCAAGATGGCGCCTGTGCAAGATGGCGCCGACAAGATGGCGCCTCGCTTCAGGTCCTTAGGAAACTATGCAGTTATTTGTTTCTTTATGTATTATTTCTTACATTGTTAGCCCAGAAAATTTGTGTTATTACATACAGCCGGGAAGAACTATTGGATAAAAAAAGCGATGTCAACTTACCAACATTATGCCCAGGAATACGTCTTTCCAGAAGTGAATCCTTTGTTCGGACCTCCACCCTGGACATGGGGTCTTATCCCAGAGGCCGACCCAAAATARCGCGGTCGCCGCAGTAGAGGCAGACGGAGCGGCCTAGTGGTCAGATTCAGAAGGCRAGCACACCATCCACCGCTTCCGAGCATATTACTTGCCAATGCCCAATCTCTAGATATCAAGGTGGATGAAATTAGGGCACGAGTTGCCTTCCAGAGAGACAGAGATTGTAACATTCTCTGTTTCACGGAAACATGGCTCACTCGGGATATGTTGTCAGAGTCGGTACAGCCACCCGGTTTCTTCATGCATCGCACCAACAGAAGCAAACATCTCTCTGGTAAGAATAAGGGTGGAGGTGTATGCCTTATGATTAACGACTCATGGTGTAATCACAACAACATACAGGAACTCAAGTCYTTTTGTTCACCTGACCTAGAATTCCTTACAATCAATTGCCGACCACATTATCGTCCAAGAGAATTCTCTTCGATTATAGTAACAACAACCCCTCCCCTCTATGTAAACTGGAAACCATACATCCTGAGACTGCATTTATTGTAGCTGGGGATTTTAACAAAGCTAACCTGAGAACAAGACTTGCTCAATTCTATCAGCATATCGAATGTGCGACACGAGCCGGTAGCATTCTGGACCATTGCTACTCGAATTTCCGCGATTCATACAAAGCCCTCCCCCACCTTGCCTTTTGCAAATCTGAACATGACTCTATTTTGTTGCTCCCAGCCTATAGACAGAAACTAAAACAAGAAACGCCCATGCTCAGGTCCATCCAACGCTGGTCTGACCAATCGTATTCCACGCTTCAAGATTGCTTCGATCACGTGGACTGGCGTATGTTCCGGATAGCCTCAGACAATAACATTGATGATGCACATGCTGACTCGGTGAGCGAGTYTGTTAGCAAGTGCATCGGAGTTGTCGTACCCACTGTGACTATTTTCCTAACCAGAAACCGTGGATGGATGGCAGCATCCGCCCAAAACTGAAAGCGCGAACCACCACTTTTAATCATGGCAAGGCGACTGGAAACATGACCGAATACAAACAGTACAGTTATTCCCTCCGCAAGGCAATCAAACAAGCAAAGCGTCAGTATAGCATCACCCAAAACCCTCACAAACATTTACAGATGCAGAATCGAGAGCATCCTGTCGGGCTGTATCACTGCCTGGTATGGCAACTGCACCGCCCTCAACCGCAAGGCTCTCCAGAGGGTGATGCGGTCTGCACAACGCCTCACCGGGGGCAAACTACCTGCCCTCCAGGACACCTACACCACCCGATGTCACAGGAAGGCCAAAAAGATAATCAAGGACAAGAACCACCTGAGCCACTGCCTGTTCACCCCGCTATCATCCAGAAGGCGAGGTCAGTACAGGTGCATCAAAGCTGGGGCCGAGAGACTGAAAAACAGCTTCTATCTCAAGGCCATCAGAATGTTAAACAGCCATCACTAACATAGAGGCTGCTGCCAACATACAGACTCAAATCTCTGGCCACTTTAATAAATTGACTTAATAATGGTATCACTAGTCACTTTAAATAACCCCACTTTAATAATGTTTACATATCCTACATTACTTATCTCATATGTACAGTGGGGCAAAAAAGTATTTAGTCAGCCACCAATTGTGCAAGTTCTCCCACTTAAAAAGATGAGAGAGGCCTTTCATCATAGGTACACTTCAACTATGACAGACAAAATTAGAAGAAAAAAATCCCGAAAATCACATTGTAGGATTTTTTATGAATTTATTTGCAAATTATGGTGGAAATAAGTATTTGGTCACCTACAAACAAGCAAGATTTCTGGCTCTCACAGACCTGTAACTTCTTCTTTAAGAGGCTCCTCTGTCCTCCACTGTTACCTGTATTAATGCACCTGTTTGAACTTGTTATCAGTATAAAAGACACCTGTCCACAACCTCAAACAGTCACACTCCAAACTCCACTATGGCCAAGACCAAAGAGCTGTCAAAGGACACAGAAACAAAATTGTAGACCTGCACCAGGCTGGGAAGACTGAATCTGCAATAAGGTAAGCAGCTTGGTTTGAAGAAATCAACTGTGGGAGCAATTATTAGGAAATGGAAGACATACAAGACCAAGATAATCTCCCTCGATCTGGGCTCCACGCAAGATCTCACCCGTGGGGTCAAAATGATCACAAGACGGTGAGCAAAAATCTCTCAGAACCACACGGGGGGACCTATGTGAATGACCTGCAGAGAGCTGTGACCAAAGTAAACAAAGCCTACCATCAGTAACACACTACGCCGCCACGGGACTCAAATCCTCCAGTGCCAAGACGTGTCCCCTGCTTAATGCCAGTACATGTCCAGGCCCTGTCTGAAGTTTGCTAGAGAGCATTTGGATGATCCAGAAGAAGATTGGGAGAATGTCATATGGTCCAGATGAAACCAAAATATAACTTTTTGGTAAAAACTCACTCGTCGTGTTTGGAAGGACAAAGAATGCTGAGTTGCATCCAAAGAACACCATACCTACTGTGAAGCATGGGGGTGGAAACATCATGCTTTGGGGCTGTTTTTCTGCAAAGGGACCAGGACGACTGATCCGTGTAAAGGAAAGAATGAATGGGCCATGTATCGTGAAGATTTTTGAGTGAAAACCTCCTTCCAAGCAAGGGCATTGAAGATGAAACGTGGCTGGGTCTTTCAGCATGACAATGATCCCAAACACACCGCCCGGGCAACGAAGGAGTGGCTCGTAAGAAGCATTTCAAGGTCCTGGAGTGGCCTAGCCAGTCTCCAGATCTCAACCCCATAGAAAATCTTTGGAGGGAGTTGAAAGTCCGTGTTGCCAGCAACAGCCCCAAAACATCACTGCTCTAGAGGAGATCTGCATGGAGGAATGGCAAAATACCAGCACAGTGTGTGAAAACCTTGTGAAGACTTACAGAAAACGTTTGACATCTTCATTGCCAACAAGGGTATAACACAAGTATTGAGATAAACTTTTGTTATTGACCAAATACTTATTTTCCACCATAATTTGCAAATAAATTCATTAAAAATCCTACAATGTGATTTTCTGGATTTTTTTTCTCATTTTGTATGTCATAGTTGAAGTGTACCTATGATGAAAATTACAGGCCTCTCTCATCTTTTTAAGTGGGAGAACATGCACAATTGGTGGCTGACTAAATACTTTTTTGCCCCACTGTATATACTGTATTCTATACCATCTACTGCATCTTGCCTATGCCGCTTGGCCATCGCTCATCCATATATTTATATGTACATATTCTTATTCATCCCTTCACATTTGTGTGTACAAGGTAGTTGTTGTGAATTTGTTAGATTACTTGTTAGATATTACTGCATTGTCGGAACTAGAAGCACAAGCATTTCGCTACACTCGCATTAACATCTGCTAACCATGTGTATATGACCAATCAAAGCCACCATTGTGTAGACTTCAATGATTTGTACTAGCTGTGACTGAGGAACCTGCTGCCACTTCAGGCAGAGCAGAGGTTAAGATCCCTCAGCTCAGCTGCCTTCCTGCTTTGTTCCATGTTTACGCTTTGAAMGTCACTTTTGCATAAGAATCAAATTAGAATAACCCTAGGGTCAGGCCTCACCTGGTGTTTTTATGCTTTGTTTACTCCACTATCATTATCATCCACACCAACCACCAGCCTTTTCCTGCTGGGGTAATCAGACAAAGACAATAAACACAGTGAGCAACAGCACAGACAGTTCTTCTCTTCATCTCATGAAGCAGTTATTTTCCTTTGTTGAAATCTAATTAGAAAACAATCAAATGCTGGGCTTTCAGAGGCAATTATGTCTTCCTCTATTGCATAATGTGCGATAAGCGGTGGATGATGAATGGGGAGCAGGTAGCATTACTTTAAGGGAGACAGGTAGTTTAGTTTAGTTTCCTTTAGCTCAGAGGGGGCGAGAGGGAGGCCATGAATTGTTTATTTGAGATGTTTTCAGTTGCATCACAGCACAACATGCCAACATTGATTCATTTATTTATTTATTGTGATTTCTATTTTACAAACACCATTGACTCATTYGATACCCACCTCACTCTCATCACGGTTAGATGGACAACTGGCTAGTCATTCACTGGCCATAGGGACCTCTTCTCTGCACACTGCCAACCAGTCCAGGCCAGGGTGTTCACAATGCAAATGAGAGTGCCTTGTTTTATCCTAAGATCACCCCTGCCTGCAGAATGAATGTCGCATGTGAGCAGAGCAGCAGTAGCGGCTGAAATATTGTAAAGAGGCCAACAGATTTTAGTGGATTTAAAAATGATCCTCTTAGAAGGCCTGTAAAGCCCGGTGTTTCCACCGACATGCAGGCAATGCGTGCTGAATCACTGAATCTAACCACCCAGGCTCTGACTGGGGAGAGAGTGATGGAGAAAGAGAGGGAGGGCAGGACATGCTGCTCAATCTCTCCTCACAAAGCTTAGCTTCCAGGAACTCCCTGCAGATGCAGGCAGGTTAGGATCAGAGGTGTGGCATTACATGGTAGTCTGAAGAAAGGATTCTCTAACTGAAGTGTTAAACATWAATTTTAGGATTATGGTCATTCCGTATTCAGTTAGTGTCTATGCATATAATGTACTGTATAAAGCYAAGAAATTAGCATAACCAGCTTGAGGCAGTTTACATTGCTCTTTCTCACTTCTCGCAAAACGTGTGTTTATTTTGTGTAAATTTTTTTACTGCTGCTATGAAATACTTGGGTGAACCACGATGGCTAAGTTGGTAGAGCATGGCGCTTGCACCGCCAGGATTGTGGGTTTGATTCTTAGAAGGAATCACAATCATTTACTTCCACCCACAAGTAAAATGTATGCATGCATGACTGTAAATTGATTAGGATAAAAATGTCTGCTAAATAACATTATTATATTAAATGCTAGACGCAGCTAACATTATTAAAGGTGTGGGTACATCCRAGGTTTAGCCATGCATCAGAACATACAACACACTCTGTGGTGATTTCACTGAGTTGCAATATGTCACAGTGTAGCCAATAGCCATCTGACTGCATGGGCAATCTTGACAGGCTACAGATTCAGCTACCGTAACACCAGAGGCAAGCTGATCCCAGAGGGAGGAGAGAGTATTGATCAGGAACAATCAGCAGTTGGCGACATGTAATGGCTGACTGACACAAAAAGAAGCAGTGTCAGTAAATCAAGGCACTGTTACTGTACACTGGGATTGATTGATTCACCTCAAATGTTTAGAGAATGTCTGGCTGCGTTCCTCTGTTATGTACTGTATTATGTATAGATTTATTATTGATTCTGCCGTGTAGTAAATCTTGCAATCATTTTAGACGTGTATGTTATTTTTTATTTGAAACTCTGGGTCACAGTCGRATGGGCTTCAGATTAGAATTTCTGTCCTGCCAAAGTGGGATGTCGTAGGAARGTCAATTTACAGTAAAAAAGACTGGCTGTCCGGTCAAACTGATTATGATCATTATTTGTATTTAACACTGTATGATACTTTACTATTCAATGTAAATGCTGCAATCAATTGGATTTATTCCATATCCTCTCATGAATGGATGTAACCTTACTGACATGACATGGATGTAACTGTTTTAATTAATGCTGAGAGATTTTATTTGGCAATAGATTTCTTCAGACTAGCGCTGTAGCTATGTGTGCTAATGGTCCTTTTGCCGTTCTCTGCCCTTTCTAAGCCTCTAAGAGAGAAGTGACAGATTGTTCCCTCTCTGCCTGGCTGTTGCCTGGTGTGCTATGTTAGAGAAGGGTGGCATGTGTATCTTAGCAGTGTTGTTCCCTGGCATCCCTCCACCACTTGTCAGTGCCAGTGTCATAACGTCATAGTGACAACATATCTCATCTTTCCTGCAGGGTCAGCAGGGTCAGCTCCAGGTACCAGGCAGAACCATTAGCGGATAGCCATACAGCAGTAAGACAAACAGTATGTTATCTTGGCAAGACCTGCTTTTCTACATGGCCGCCCAGTAATAAATGCAGTATGTTAACTTGGTAACAAATAACAGCTTGTTTTGGCAAAGGAAAGTTTCATTTTAGCACCACATAATAGAGGGAGAAAAGGGACATAACATGAGACGCTATTAGGGGTTTAGAGTTGTTCGAGTTATTAGATGTGTGTAAGAGGTGAGCAAGTATGTTCAAGAATCCTCACAAATCACATCATACGTCAAACATTTTCATACTTGTCTTTGACAAAGATCTGTTTTGAAAGAAATGGAAGGAGACTAGGTACCAAGCACACACTGACCTGAAAGACACTAGCTTAATTGTTACCAGTCATATGAGTATGACGTTGTCCAGCTTGCTATGTACAGTATAGACTTGTGTTTGACTCTCTCTCTGGCAGTCCTACCACTACCCCGTCACTTGCGCCCTGCGCGGGTAGTAGCATTCTGTGCCCTTGGCCACAGACATTGTATAATCTGACCTTGTACTGTCTCTCCTCTCTTTTCCTGCCCAAGCATTAAAAGTGGACTTCAATCTTTTTATGTAACAACTCTGTGATTCCGTCTCACTTCCACTCCACTGGAGCTAGGTCTATCTATCTAACCGCCAGCCGCTCTTACTTTAACCACTAGTCCACTCATCAACATCCTGGGCACTTTACTTTATGAGAAAATAAAATAGTTTGGCTCAATTTATCATATCTGACCAAATGCTTAAACTTTTGAGTTTGATGGGTAATTTAGTTGTATTGATAAATGTGGACTGTTATATAACTGCAGTATCCTAAGTTAGATATTTTTGAAATGCCACACGGTAAGATCTTATTATCAAATGCCAGTTAAGGTTAAATTAAATACATGAACAACTTTGATAAGAAAACAGTTCGGAAGTGTGTCACACTACATCAAAAAATTGGGGGCTCACAGAGATAGTGTTTCAGTCTACCTATTGGGTAAATTAAAGGCAAGCTTCGTCATACATCATACTAACTGTTATAGGCCAATTTCTATTTTGCCCGGTTTATCAAAAAAAAGTGTTGGAAAAACGTGTCAATAATCAACTTACTGGCTTTCTTGATGTCTATAGTCTTCTCTCTGGTATGCAATCTGGTTTCCGCTCTGGTTATGGATGTGATACTGCAACCTTAAAGGTCCTAAATGATGTCACCATTGCCCTTGATTCTAAGCAATGTTGTGCTGCTATTTTTATTGACTTAGCCAAAGCTTTTGATACAGTAGACCATTGCATTCTTCTGGGCTGGCTAAGGAGTATTGGTGTCTCTGAGGGGTCTTTGGCCTGGTTTGCTAACTCCCTCTCTCAAAGAGTGCAGTGTATGAAGTCAGAACATCTGCTTTCTCAGCCACTGCCTGTCACCAAGGGAGTACCCCAAGACTCGATCCTAGGCCCCACACTCTTCTCAATTTACACCAACAACATAGCTCAGGTAGTAGGAAGCTCTCTCATCCATTTATATGCAGATGATACAGTCTTATACTCAGCTGGCCCTTCCTCTGATTTTGTGTTAAACGCTCTACAACAAAGCTGTCGTAGTGTCCAACAAGCTTTCTCTGCCTTTAACCTTGTTCTGAACACCACCAAAACAAAGGTCATGTGGTTTGGTAAGAAGAATGCCCTTCTCCCCACCAGTGTGATTACTACCTCTGAGGGTTTAGAGCTTGAGGTAGTCACCTCATACAAGTACTTGGGAGTCTGGCTAGACGGTACACTGTCCTTCTCTCAGCACATATCAAAGCTGTAGGCTAAGGTTAAATCTAGACTTGGTTTCCTCTGTCGTAATCACTCCTCTTTCACCCCAGCTGCCAAACTAACCCTGATTCAGATGACCATCCTACCCATGCTAGATTACAGAGACGTAATTTATAGATCGGAAGGTAAGGGTGCTCTCGAGCGGCTAGATTTACTTTCCCATTCGGCCATCAGACTTGCCACAAATGCTCCTTATAGGACACATCACTGCACTCTATACTCTTCTGTAAATTGGTCATCTCTGTATACCCGTCGCAAGACCCACTGGTTGATGCTTATTTATAAAACCCTCGTAGGCCTCACTCCCCYCTATMTGAGATAYCTACTGCAGCCCTCATCCTCCACWYACAACACCCGTTCTRCCAGTCACATTCTGTTAAAGGTCCCCAAAGCWCACACATCCCYRGGTCGCTCCTCTTTTCAGTTCGTTGCAGCTCGCGACTGAAACTAGCTGCAAAAAACACACAAATTGGACAGTTATCTCAATCACTTCATTCAAAGACTCAATCATGGACACTCTTACTGACAGTTGTGGCTGCTTCACGTGATGTATCGTTGTCTCTGCCTTCTTGCCCTTTGTGCTGTTGTCTGTGTCAAATAATGTTTGCCCCCTGTTTTGTGCTGCTGCCATGTTGTGTTGCTGCCATGTTGTTGCCATGTTGTGTTGCTACCATGCTGTGTTGTCATGTGTTGCTGCCATGTTGTTGCCATGTTGTGTTGCTACCATGCTGTGTTGTCATGTGTTGCTGCCATGCTATGTTGTTGTCTTAGGTCTCTCTTTATGTAGTGTTGTGGTGTCTCTCTTGTCGTGATGTGCGTTTTGTAAATTTTTCTTCTTTTTTTATCCCAGCCCGTCCCCACAGGAAGCCTTTTGCCTTTTGGTAGGCCGTCATTGTAAATAAGAACTTGTTCTTAAATGACTTGCCTAGTTAAGTAAAATGTAAAAAATGTAAAAAACTTTTCATATAAACATGCCATACAAAAGGTAGCGTTACTTTGTACATATAGGATAGCTCGAGATAGAGGGCTGAGGTAGATGTAGATAGAGGACCAAGTTTGGATGTTGTGGTTAGGGCTGTTACGGTGACCGTATTACYGCCACACTGGCGGTCTCAAGCCGTTTAGTCACGGTAATTAGGCTTCTCCAAGCTCTGATGCTGCTGATGGTCATTAGTAGCCTACCAAAACTTGCTAACTGCCTGGTACTCAGCACTCTATTGTTCCTCKAATCCCTCTGACATCAATGCAAATGTTATCGAAAATCTAATCAAACACTTCACGAGAGCTCATGAGCTCATGTTGTGCAACATTTCTATAGRCTATGTAATTGCGTGAGAAAACAGAGTGATGGCCTCTATTAAAAAGAGGATCCCATCAGCTTTCTTTAAGCTAGGCCTACTATATATTGATTTACAAACTTKCCAAATATTAAGCACATTGCTTCTCTTTAGAAACAGGAGTATAGCCTACCTGGCTGCCATGAAAAGGAACCACGATGCTCCTTCTCCAAGTCACCAGGCTGCTTGTTATGGCGCACACCTGTCACAATCGTTACGCGCACCTGCGCATCAGACTCACCTGGACTTCATCACCTCCCTGATTACCTTCCCTATATACAGTTGAAGTTGGAAGTTTACATACACTTAGGTTGGAGTCATTAAAACTCGTTTTTCAACCACTCCACAAATTTCTTGTTAACAAACTATAGTTTTGTTAAGTCGGTTAGGACATCTACTTTGTGCATGACACAAGTAATTTTCCCAACAATTGTTTACAGACAGATTATTTCACTTATAATTCACTGTATCACAATTCCAGTGGGTCAGAAGTTTACATACACTAAGTTGACTGTGCCTTTAAACAGCTTGGAAAATTCCAGAAAATGATGTTATGGCTTTAGAAGCTTCTGATAGGCTAATTGACATCATTTGAGTCAATTGGAGTTGTACCTGTGGATGTATTTCAGCCAAGACCTCAGAAAAAAATKGTAGGCCTCCACAAGTCTGGTTCATCCTTGGGAGCAATTTCCAAACGCCTGAAGGTACCACGTTCATCTGTACAAACAATAGTACGCAAGTATAAACACCATGGTACCACACAGCCGTCATACAGCTCAGGAAGAGACGCGTTCTGTCTCCTAGAGATGAACGTACGTTGGTGCGAAAAGTGCAAATCAATCCCAGAACAACAGCAAAAGACCTTGTGAAGATGCTGGAGGAACCAGGTACAAAAGTATCTATATCCACCTTAAAACGAGTCCTATTTTTCGACATAACCTGAAAGGCCGCTCAGCAAGGAAGAAGCCACTGATCCAAAACCACCATTAAAAAAGCCAGACTACGGTTTGCAACTGCACATGGGGACAAATATCGTACTTTTTGGAGAAATGTCCTCTGGTCTGATGAAACAAAAATATAACTGTTTGGCCATAATGACCATCGTTATGTTTGAAGGAAAAAGGGGGATGCTTGCAAGCCRAAGAACACCATCCCAACCGTGAAGCATGGGGGTGGCAGCATCATGTTGTGGKGGTGCTTTGCTGCAGGAGGGACTGGTGCACTTCACAAAATAGATGGCATCATGAGGYAGGAAAATTATGTGGATATATTGAAGCAACATCTCAAATCATCAGTCAGGAAGTTAAAGCTTGGTCGTAAATGGGTCTTCCAAATGGGCAATGACCCCAAGCACACTTCCAAAGTTGTGGCAAAATGGCTTAAGGACAACAAAGTCAAGGTATTGGAGTAGCCATCACAAAGCCCTGACCTCAATCCTATAGAAAATTTGTGGGCAGAACTGAAAAAGCATGCGCGAGCAAGGAGGCCTACAAACCTGACTCAGTTACACCAGCTCTGTCAGGAGGAATGGGCCAAAATTCACCCAACTTATTGTGGAAAGCTTGTGGAAGGCTACCCGAATCGTTTGACCCAAGTTAAACAATTTAAAGGCAATGCTGCTACCAAATAGTAATTGAGTGTATGTAAACTTCTGACCCACTGGGAATGTGATTAAAGAAATAAAGCTGAAATAAATCATT
>NC_036860.1:43663879-43774789 GCF_002910315.2 Salvelinus sp. IW2-2015 | reverse complement strand
TAAAGGCAATGCTGCTACCAAATAGTAATTGAGTGTATGTAAACTTCTGACCCACTGGGAATGTGATTAAAGAAATAAAGCTGAAATAAATCATTTTCTCTACTATTATTCTGACATTTCACATTCTTAAAATAAAGTGGTGATCCTAACTGACCTAAGACAGGGAATTTTTACTTGGATTAAATGTCAGGAATTGTGAAAAACTGAGTTTAAATGTATTTGGCTTAGTTGTATGTAAACTTCCGACTTCGTGTTTCTTATTTTGTAGAATTTATTAAGACACTCACTTCCTGAACTTGCTTCCCGACTCTCAGCGCACATCGTTACACACGGGAAACGCGTCCTCCGTTCGCTATTTAAGTGCATAGATAACACGTATTTTCCCCTCTGCTTCGAGACAGGTGCTTGATAATGGTCCATTCTCAATAAATACAAATTCACATATATATTATTTAGTATATGTAAAGACAAGCATAAATCAAGAAGAGTCTAGTGGTGTAATGATGCGGCAGTGAGTCGGAACAAGGTACAGGTGTAACGTTTTAATAAAACCAAAAACACAACACCAACATAAGACAGTACGCCAAGACAAGAACAATACCAACTGGTGAGTGAACCTGGGAGAGTGACATATAAAGGGAAGGAAATGATGAAGGTAATGAAGTCCAGGTGTGAATCATAATGATGAGTGCCAGGTGTGCGTAATGATGAATCCCAGGACCGGTGGTTAGTACTCTGGCGAMGTGGTACGCAGGGGGGGAGGAGCAGGAGCAGACGTGACAGATGGGTGACAATATTATACTTGTGAATGATATATTATCACTTGTATATGATGTCCAGCTTAAGGCAAGGAACAGCGCATGCCTTTTTTTGCAACTTTTTCTATTCATAGTCACAAACCTGATGTAGCTTAGACCATAGGGCTATATGTTTTGATAAGGTTTGTATCACAACTAAAGTGGCCAAATAACTTCTTGAAATTAAGCACATTAATTTGCTTTACAATGGGTGTAGAGCCTAACTGGCATACAGTACATACTGTACACAGTGCGTGAGTTTCAAGTTTGGGGAAGAACATTTTCACCTAATTCACCTAATTCGAGACACCTTTATAATAAAAGCATTACATGCATAATTGCATTTGCGGTCACTTTTGAGAATGGTGTTTTCTGGCAAATGGAAAACTGCCGTGTGCACATTGGTGTGCTTATAATATGAAGAAATAGCCTAATAGTTTATCAACATTTTGAACTAAACGTTCTTATCTGTTGCGTCAGGCTCATTGCTTAAAAACGTTTTTTTGATGCTAGTGGTTTTATTAATTTGGGATCTATCGCATCCCACAACTGTCCCAGACTATGTTTGGAATATTTATTTTTCGTATAGAATAAAATAGGTAAACTTTTGTACTATGGCGGATAGTAGATTGACATAGGCTAGTGCTTTTGCTGTTCGTTAGGCCTACTCATCTCATTGGCTGACGAAAAGTAAATGTGGACAGTTTTTCCAATATGTTCAATATGCACCTCGGAATTGGATAAGGACGCACGCAGTTGCGTCCCAGATGTGTCTGTCTTCACTTGTAGCCTGTGAGAAAGACCCGATCACGTGACAGATAGCCATTGAAGTGAGATGTGCTTCGGCACGCGGCCGGGAGAAGGGACTTATTATTATATTCAGCCCAAGGGCACAATGGCCACTGGCCGCAAAGGGCATGGATTTTTTTAGGGGGCATTACGGCCACACAAAGGGGATGCAGCCAGGAAATTTGAGGCCTTATCAAGTGTTTGTCAAATTGTGAATGAGAGACTGGTGAATTGTGTCTGTACAAAAAACTAAGCAGAGCTCATGCATTTCATGTGACTTTTTTCAAATCATCCTTAGAGTCGCATCATGCAGCCTTAGAATGTATTAAAAATCAAACCATATAGCCCAACAAATCTTGTCTGCTAAATTAATTGTGTAGCCCACAGCCATATGGCATAGCCAGATCAGGGCCTAACATAACGACAACTCAGAGTATRCTATTTTGTTCCTCTGAAATAGACTACATTTTCTTCATATCATGTTTTTTTTTGACTTGTCTGAAATAAATAATGGATTTATTGTGATGGTGCAGGCTATATTACTTGAATTTATTMGACTTTTTAAAATGTAGATGTTCCAAAGGTCTGCATCAGTGGCTATGCGTTGAAGCCAGAAAATGCTAAATGTGTTTATGTTAACTAACGGTCAATTACCGTGAGACCGGCAGTTATTTGCTTGACGATCACCGTCTGACAAAATGTCATGACCGCCACAACCCTAGTTGTGGTTTGAAGGCAGAGCAGATGATGTTCCATTGGCGTCAGAATAAGAGAATGCAGATCATTTTCTCTTTGAGGCATTCTCCTTATCACCACACATTCTGTTATTTTTCTCCACTCACATTCGATCCCATGACAACCTATTACAAGAGGATCTTTGAGGTATGGATCCAGCTTTGATTCATACTCTGATGGAAAAGAGCCAGCTACAGATACAGTCTGGCTGTTATTTAAGCCTCCTCGTCATCCATCCATGGCCATGCTACAGTAGCTGCCATGGGTTGAGCTATAGTGTGATAGATTTCATATCTTTCTACGTGATCTTCAGCAGCAGTTTAATTGTTATAATGGATCTGTAGTAGGGTTGCAAAGGGTCGGAAACTTTCCGGGAAATTTCTGAAATTTTCCATGGGAAGTTAAGCCCTGGAATTTGGGGAATTTTGCTTAAATTCATCAAAAAATTTAGCTTATAACAGTGAACCTTTTTGGTGGGATACACATAAGGCAATGCTAGGTCTTGTGGCTTTTTTTGGTTAAAATATCCCCAATTCAATGGAATTGCAACCCTCTGCATGCACAGTGCATTCTTCCAAGATCTTGYACACTAATGAGATGCTATTGAGCCTACACTACTACACTGTCTGAGCCAAGGACTACATGCTTTCTGGTAAGTTTTGATTACAATTCTGGGTGGGGTGAATATATTTTATTTGACATACATTCTTTTTTGTTAACTAGTAAATAGTAGCCTACAGCAAAGTGTGTTTTAAATCATTTCTAACTTGTTAACAATTTCTGCTATTTAGTTTTTGCTACCATGTGGGTTTAGCTTGCTTGAGCCTGCTAACTGAGGAGTGTTAATTCACCTGTTTCCATATATGTTTCATTTTAAAACATTTATCTTACAAAGAAGTTCTTTAATCTAACTGCTTAACTATTTATCTGTACATGGAATTGTATTTGTTTTTTTTACTCCAGTTTTTCTAATCTTTACAGGAAACTGCCACGGGCACTATCTGATGTGTGGAGACATTTCACTGCAGCTAATGTAGAAGGAAAAGCTGTGTACATTTGCAAATACTGTGCCACATCATATGTGAAGAATCCATTTTACTCAATGGAGAAACATAGTCAGAGAAATGCTGATGAATGTCTTGCTCGAGCTGTGTATGCAACTGGTTTACCTCTGACGCTCACAGGCAATGTGTATTGGAATAGATTTCTGAATGTTCTTCGCCCAACATACACCCCTCCAACCAAACATGCTTTATCTACTAATTTGCTAGATGCAGAGATCAACAGAGTTCAAGTGWAGGTCAAGCAAATCATAGAGAAAGCAAACTGTATTGCAATAATTTCTGATGGGTGGTCGAATGTTTGTGGGCAAGGAATAATTAACTAYATCATCTCCACCCCTCAACCAGTATTCTACAAGAGCACAGACACAAGGGACAACAGACACAGCGGTCTCTACATTGCATATGAGCTGAAGGCAGTCATCAATGACCTTGGACCACAGAAGGTATTTGCACCGGTGACAGACAATGCTGTGAACATGAAGGCTGCTTGGTCTAAAGTGGAATAGTCCTATCCTCACATCACACCCATTGGCTGTGCTGGTCATCCATTGAATCTGCTCCTCAAGGACATCATGGCACTGAAAACAATGGATACACTCTACAAGAGAGCCAAGGAAATGGTTAGGCATGTGAAGGGTCATCAAGTTATAGCAGCAATCTACCTCACCAAGCAAAGTGAGAAGAATAAGAACACCAGATTGAAGCTGCCCAGCAACACCCATTGGGGTGGTGTTGTCATCATGTTTGACAGTCTCCTGGAGGGGAAGGAGTCTCTCCAAGAAATGGCCATATCACAGTCTGCGGATATGGACAGCCCCATCTAGAGGATCCTCCTGGATTATGTATTTTGGGAGAGAGTGGTAAGCAGCCTGAAACTCCTGAAACCTATAGCAGTAGCCATTGCACAGATTAAGGGAGACAATGCCATCCTGTCTGATGTTCAGACTCTGCTTGCAGATGTAAGAGAAGAAATCCGTACTGCCCTGCCCACTTCACTGTTGCTCCAAGCAGAGGAAACTGCAGTTCTGAAATACATCAAAAAGTGTGAAGACTTCTGCCTGAAGTCTTCAAACACAGCATCGTACATGTTGGACCCCAAGTATGCTGGCAAGAGCATCCTGTCTGGCGCAGAGATCAACAAGGCCTATGGTGTCATCACTACCATGTCTCGCCACCTTGGCCTGGATGAGGGCAAGGTTCTTGGCAGTCTGGCGAAGTACATTTCCAAGAAAAGGCTTTGGGATGGAGATGCAATATGGCAGTCGTACCAACATATCTCATCAGCCACCTGGTGGAAGGGACTTTGTGGATCTGAGGCTCTTTCCCCTGTTGCCTCCATCATCCTCCAAATCCCACCAACATCAGCCTCCTCAGAGCGCAACTGGTCCTTGTTTGGGAACACACACCAAAGCACGCAACAGGCTGATCAATACAAGGGTTGAAAAATTGGTGGCCATCCGGGAAAATGTTAGGCTTTTTGAGCCTCACAACGAGCCATCCTCAACAAGGTTGGAAAGTGACAGTGAAGATGAGGCCTCAGAGTCTGATGTTCAAGAGGTGGACATTGAGGAGGTCCAGGGAGAAGACATGGAAGCCTGAGAGGAAGACAACCAAAGCTTTAGTTTCAAGACTATCATTTTACAGATGTATGTTGAAAACATTTTTGGGAGATGCGATGGATCATTGGGGATCATTCAATATTCCCTTTCTTTTGTTGTTCAGTGAAATCATCCCATGTGAAGAGTCAACTCATTTAATTAAAGTTCAATTCGTAACTAAATTGTTAAAAAAAATGTCTATTGGAAGGATTTAATAATTTGCCAATTATGTCTACCCATGATAAGGTAAAAGGTTTATGTTTCTGTCTCCATATGATATGGTAAATATATCCAATGCAAAAAACATCTACATTTAAATGGTATTAATATTAATTCCCATATATTCCCGTTAATTCCCATATATTCCCATTAATTCCCACAGAAAGTTTCCACCTCTGAATATTCCCCAAAATGTGTAACCCTAGTCTGTAGTACTTGAGCCTGCCTGGGCTGCTTCCTCTATCCAGGCCAGTAATAGTGTTACCTAATCCCCCCTCCCTTGACTGCTGTAGTCCACAGAGGGAACATTGAATTTTTCACTGTGGTCTTTTATTCTCTTGGTGTGTGTTGCGTGGTTGTGCGGGGGTTGGGGTCTCCTGCTGCACAGAGTGGGGTCACTGGAGAGCCTTGACAGGTAGTTTGTCCTTGTCCAGGGACCAGGGCGGGAGTCATCTGTTTACATTTGGTGTTTGCTACCTTAGTCACATGAACAATGGACATTGGCAAGGAAGGAAATACACTGTGAAAAGCCAAATCAACCGGAAGAAAAATGTAAATGTTTTATACACTGGTAAGATAGTATGAAGGAGCAGTGGGAAAGGGATGAGGAAGTTTTTTCTAGCTTTTAAATGCTAGTAAAACTAAATGCATGCTCTTCAACCGATTGCTGCCCGCACCCACCCGCCCGACTAGCATCACTACTCTGGACAGTTCTGACTTAGAATATGTGGACAACTACAAATACCTAGGTTTCTGGTTAGACTGTAAACTCTCCTTCCAGACTCACATTAAGCATCTCCAATCCAAAATTAAATCTAGAATCGGCATCCTATTTCGCAACAAAGCCAATGTCCTTTACAAAATAGCCTCCAACACTCTACTCAGCAAACTGGATGTAGTCTATCACAGTGCCGTCGTTTTGTCACTAAAGCCCCATATACTACCCACCACTGCGACCTGTATGCTCTCGTTGGCTGGCCCTCGCTACATATTCGTCGCCAAACCCACTGGATCCAGGTCATCTATAAGTCTTTGCTAGGTAAAGCCCCGCCTTATCTCAGCACACTGGTCACCATAGCAACACCCACCCGTAGCATGCGCTCCAGCAGGTATATTTCACTGGTCATCCCCAAAGCCAACACTTCCTTTGGCCGCCTTTCCTTCCAGTTCTGTGCTGCCAATGACTGGAACAAATTGCAAAAATCACTGAAGCTGGAGACTTATATCTCCCTCTCTAACTTTAAGCATCAGCTGTCAGAGCAGCTTACCGATCACTGCACCTGTACACAGCCCATCTGTAAATAGCCCACCTAACTACCTCATCCCCATATTGTTATTTATCTTCTTGCTCTTTTGCACCCCAGGATCTCTACTTGCACATCATCATCTGCACATCTTTCACTCCAGTGGTAATGCTAAATTGTAATTATTTCGCCTCTATGGCCTATTTATTGCCTTATAACTCCCTACTCTTCTACATTTGCACACACTGTACATAGATTTTTGTCTATTGTGTTATTGACTGTACGTTTGTTTATGTGCAACTCTGTGTTGTTGTTTTTGTCGCACTGCTTTGCTTTATCTTGGCCAGGGCACAGTTGCAAATGAGAACTTAAAAATAAAAAATAAAAATAAAAATATATAATGAATGAATGTTTCCACCTGACCTTCCAATAAGTTAAGTGAGTATAAGTTAATATGTCATGTCCCAGCCTTCAGCTGCCCATCAGTGAGAAGACTATCATGTAGTCATTTATGGAAAATTAGGTCTGCTTTTATGAGTTCAAAATCCATTACAACTTTTAAAATCAACTTTATCTATGATGGGCAGTTCAATCTAAAACTCCAATTAGTAGCAACATGTTCGTTTATATACCTGCTATAGAATTGATAGTGAACAGATCTCACTTTGATGCCTATCTCTAATTGCTCTTGGATGTGTCTGGAGGTTGGCTCGTCCTGTACAGAACCCCTCTATGAGACAGACTAGAGCTCAGGCTGTTCTGTGTGAAAGCCATGGAGCTGACCTTCTGAAGAACTGCTGTGTCTGGACTACATTAAACACCTGAGCCGCTGGCTGCCTGGCGCAGTCACCAACCATCTCCTATACATTACATACACCCACTCACTCATACTGTGGGAGAGACCCAGTCATTCCACTACGTCTATTTCTATATCCAAACAGTTCTATATAAATGTACTTGTTTGTAAGTGACTGATTATTTGCAAAATACTGTTACTGCATATTTCTTGGGGGTTTTGAATGCCTACATGCTGCAACACAAATTGCCCTTTGGTACAATACAGATTTATTMTTCTCTCCTGTCTATAAATAGATTGTAGGTTGAAATATGAAGAGAGCTATTTTACTGAGTGTATTTGGTGCTGATTCTTCTCGTAGGACGGAGTTCAAAGCCCACAGGGATGTGAAGCCAGTGAAGCTGATCCGAGCCAAGTCCCAGTACCTTCCCCCTGAGGAGAAGACCAGCCTGGAGACCAGCTATAGCGCCACCTACAGGGGAGAGCAGGGCAAACAGCAGCCCAACGACAACAAGGCTGTGGACAGGAGGAGGATACGCAGCCTGTACAATGAGCCCTACAAAGGGCTACAAGAGACCAAGGTGAGAATGTTTTAGATCATGTCCTATTGACTACTCCTATGGTACAGCCATAATGCAGCTAATCTCCTATTCAGAACCACAGCCTTGCAGAGTRCGTTTTCAAGCCCACTGTAATGACAGAATCTTTCTCTTGGAGGGCTGCTGTTCTCTTTACTGTGTATGTTGCGATGGCAAATAATATCAGTAATACTGATGCAAACACAATATCAAACAGAGGAGTTACAGCTCTTTGCAGAGTCATTTACACCTGCTGCTAATGTCTTTGGGGATGGTATATATAAATAATCTCCATCTTCCCCCATCCCCTGTGCCTAGGTTAAGAGGTCTAACAGTGCTCCCCGATCCAAACCCAAAAAGGCTGGCACCACGGTAGCTAGTCAGGGCGGCAAACCTGTCAAGAAGGCCAAAGAGCAGAAGCAGCCGGGCAGCACAGCACTGCGGGGCACCAAGAAGACGACCTCTGAGAACCAGCCCACTGAGTCCAGGCCTGCGGAGGGGGACAAGGAGAAAAGTAAAGAGATGAACAACAAACTGGCTGAGGCAAAAGAGTAAAAATCATTTAGCACTACTTTTTATTCTTCTTTGGGGAAAGAACACGAAGGCTGCAAAATTAATTAGAAGTTCTCATCCCTTTTATGTTATGTCTCTCTCTCTCTCGTCTCTCTCTAACCCTCTTTCTCTCTCTTTCTCTCTCTTCTCTCTGCCTCTTGGCTAAGTTAGATGTAGTTACAGTAAATGTCAGGGTTGTGACATGACATGTCGTTGCTTCCCCGCCTCACATTACATTAGATCACCGTAGTAACAAGGGGGCGTGTTCATCCGCTTCCTCTGTTCCCCGATGCCACCCTCCACCCCCCTCTCTCCACGTCTCCATCTCAAGGTTACCATGGCTACCGGCTGCCTGGTTAGCCAATGAATGGCACGTGCTATTGTTGCATGAGCCCACCGACTAGCAATCCTGTGTGGTTGGCTTCCATCTTCCAACTGAACAGATTGCTTTGTTGAGTTTATCAAGGATTTTTGTGAATGAGAAGACCATGTAAATTGGCTCAGTGACTGGACTCGATTTCTGTAGCTGTAACTTTCAAATGTATGCAAAGATACATTTATAAATGAATGCATAGACACATTAGATACTCATCTAGGATAACGGTCTGAAAATCTTTGATAAATGTGCAGCTTGGAGTGTATCGATCCATGGCTGAGTTTGTGCCTGCTCTGTATTTCCTGAATGCTGTCTTCTTGAGCAGGGCTCCAGGTCTGTCTGTTTTCAGATTGGCATTACTAAGATGCTTTGTTCAACTTTGCTATCATTCTTGAATGCAATGTCTAACTTTGTAAACCTAATAACTATGTTGATTGTGGAGGATGTGGGAATGGTTTTGAACAAGTAATTGTCAGGACAACATTTAAAACCTCATACCCTCTCATTCAAATTGTTCTCTCTTTGCAGTCAAATTCATTCATCAAGTTATTTTAGAGGTCAGACAAGGCTATATTGTTTCATCAACCTTGTTGCCAAGCTGGGAGCCATCTGGGTTACTGTAACATGATTATGCATTACTAGACCAGTCATTTGCACAGCAGATGAGAATTTCCATTGAATTAAATGTTACTATCATGCAATTATAATTACATTCAGCATTTAAAAAAACAACATTAAATTTCACTGAGTCACGATAGGAATTTGATATTGTGGCTCTATGGTCTTTAGCTATGCTTTCACCCAGCCCATATACACTCTATGTAGCTATAGCTAGGACACACACACAGAGTCATGGTTGACTGGAACCAACATGATTATTTAGGCCCCCATGGCACTAGCAGATGAGAGAAGCCAACAACAATATTCACATCCCAGAGGTCTAAAGAGGTGCATGGCTGGATGTGATACTAGTTAAAACTCTTTCTCTCTTCCAGCACATTCATGGTTTTATAATTATATGTTATTTATTGTTTTATTTATTAATCTATTTATTTGGGTATAAAACACTAATTACTTCTGCTAATACCATTATTGTAACATACCCCCAAAAATGTGTCTGCGATGTTATGGTAAGTTGAATGCTGGCCGTTTGGAAAGTTTATTTTTCCGGACTTGTTTCTGTCTTTGTTTCTGGTTTATGCATGTTGTGTCTCTATGTTTCTGTCTAGCATGGGCCTCAAACAACTGGCCTCTTCCCTGGACCAGGGGTGTGTGTGTGTGTGTGTGTGTGTGTGTGTGTGTGTTGTGTGTGTGTGTGTGTGTGTGTGTGTGTGTGTGTGTGTGTGTGTGTGTGTGTGTGTGTGTGTGTGTGTGTGTGTGTGTGGATTTCATTAGGTTGAGAAGTTTACGTGTAGATGTCAAGATTATATTAAACACATTCAACTCCAAATATATCTCTCCTCTGCTGCCTTCTATGGCAATCTAAATATAGTAGGCATAGGCTACCAATGTAGAACGACTTGATATTCTCACGTGATTTGATTGAATTAGGACAAGCAGCGAAACTACATTTTATATTTGGTTTACATTTGTATCATACTTCTGCATATGTATGCAGTTTCTTGAATGGGATATATTGAGCGAGCAAAGAAAAKTATCTGTATTACAAACATAAACCTCATTATGTCAAAATGAATCAGGTTTGTATTGGTTGTATAGTGCCAGTAGAGCTCTATTGGCTACTACACATGTCTACTTGTGTCTTAGCAGATAGTAGTAAAGACCAGAACAGCGTTTCAGACTGCTGGGATGGCGTAGACCACAATAGAGCAGTGCATTGTGCTGTGCAGGACTTGCTGGTCATGGGCCACCCCACACTCCCCAGTCTCTCTCTTGTGTTGTTGTCATCTGTTGTGCTAGTCAGAGCCCCCTGGCTCCCTCCCCTCCATTTTGAATACTGGAGTGTGTTGTCTCTCCATTTGCCATGGTGGTGTCTTGAGTTAGTATGTCACAATGAACCACCATGCCATATTCCGCTTAGACTGAGCATGTGCCCACGGAGCGACGGGTGAGGGCCATCTCCTTAGCATTTTGCAGCCTTTGGCTGGGGGGGGTCTTTCTCTCGTAACACAGGAAGAGGTGTCGGGGAGGTCATACATGTAAAGTACTGACACACAGCACACACGGTGCTATCGATCTTTAATCCAAGCATTAGAAACAAAAAAATAATAGAAAGTAATAATGGTACAAAGAAGTTACAGAATGTATTGGACACAAATATTTTACTGTGACGTGCTTGTGTTTCTCTCTGCTTGCTCCTATTTACTGAAATATTATGAATAAATGCAAAAGCAGAAAAAGCTGTGTCCTCTTGGTTCTTTGTGTTGAAACGTATGGAGGAGGAGGAGGGTGAAAGAACCGTGGTTGCAGGTATTTGTTGAATTGTTTTTGTGTCTTTGTCTTTGTGAGACATGAGATGCTTTTTAGTGAGTGAATCCACATGGAAGAGAATTTTGCCTTCAGGTTTTCTTTAGCGCTTATCAAAGACATTCTGGCATGAGTTCTGACATCCTTCAAAAGGCTTGCATATTGCTGCTACACTATGTGAGAGCTGAGGAATATATTATTTTGCATCATGTGTCCAAATATATTCAAAGACCTTGCCCAAATTATACAGCAATATGCAAGTTAAGGATGGGTAGAACATTATTCCAGAATTGGATGTCATGTATTTACTGGGCCAACAAACTGTATGATTAATGAAATGTTCTTTCTCTGCGTGTAACAAATGTGACATTTGGATATTTCTAAAATCATTATAATCATGTAATTACTATATTTTCCAGCTTCATCTGGTATCGTTATTAGCTTTTCGAGGATGTCAAATTTGGATATGCTGTGCAAGGTGAAATCCTACCTCTAGAAAACCTAATGAGTGACATTCTGATTCATTTGAAGGGTTGTGCTAAAACAGTACCACTACATACAGCTCTGTCAGCCAATCCGTGATACAGGCTGGGTGCAGACGCTAAAGCAACACCTGTGGGGCTGTACACTACCCATTCCAAGGTAACCTAAAAACACACCCAGCCGCCACAAGCCACAAATCTCTCATTCATATGTGCTCATAATATGTATTTCAAAGTCATGATTTTTTAAATATTTGATAGTGGCACAGTTTTGTTTTGAAAATCGTTGTACTCCGATACAGTTCCCACCAGGTCAGATCCCTCATACATTTCTCTTCCATATGGAAACTAGAGTAGGGGAATGAGTGTGTGGGGCTGTCTGTGTGAATGCTTGGCTGTCATGTYCTATAATGTACGTATGTCTCCTTAAGGTTCCTCTCTTAAGGAGGCCTTGGGTCTGCCTTGTTGTAGTAGAATGGCTATAGTCCAGACCATCTTGGAATCCCTCCTTGAGCTACTGGAAGATGCTAGATGCATTCATTGCTCCTGGTTATAAGAAATAGGCCAAGGCTAAACAAATTGCATGGCTATGTAGTAAAATGTGATTTTTGAATTATTCACACAGATGACTAGAGATCGCCCATCCTTTTCTATTTTTAGAGCAACAAGATTAACCCTACCGTGCAACCACTATTATGTGATATAACTTTATTTGATATTATATCAAAGTGATATCGTAATTACACACATGTTACCAGTGTGGTTATATATAAATGATGAATAAATCTGTGGGTAAACACACCTACAGATATATGTTTATAATAACACATAGTTATCCTTTTTGGTTTGATCATTTTGATAATTTGATGTAATGTTGTTATGGTGTCTGAGTGGGACCTGCAATACAAATGTTATATAATATTACCAAATGTGTGGTTATTTTATATGGGCTGGACTTGGTACTAAATCTGAATTGTTTATTGAAAATATGTCGATTCAATGTTTATTGGGGTGCATGGTCGGAATAGAGTGGGGAGGTACAGTAGTTCTAGCATTGGAGAGAGACAGTTCTGCTACTGGAGAAGATAGTAAGTGCATGTTTTGGTCCCCTCAAGTTTAATTTTAGATTATATTATTCCTGAATGTCCTGTGGCTGTTTATCCTTGAACACCCTGAGACTCATTAGACTCTCATTATTCCCATTAGTGTGCTCTAGCTTTTAGTCTGAGAAGGTTTCAGCTGACAGATTGGATTCAAACTCAGAGAGCAGTGGCTATTTATTGATCTGAACATAACACAAAATCCTAACTTTGATTGAAGAAACATTTGAACTTTTTTKGGAATTGAGGAAGGTAGGCGGGCGAACTATGTTTTTTTTTTGTTGCTATTTTAGGTTTGAAGTGATAAGAAACCAAGAGAGAGCTTTAGCAGCTTTCTCTGAGACTGAGCTTCACATCCCCACTGTGGCAGTATAATGTTGCCCTCTCATATGAGTAGTCACAGGGTGCTCAACTCAACTCAGCAAAATTCTTTGTGATTGGCCTCTGAGAAATGCCTCATCTTGTGTCTCTTTGTTTTTGTCTTTTTCTTTGTGTCTTAACTCTGTGCTGCCTCGCCTCCTAGAGAGCTTAATGACGAGGTTCTCCGACCCGGTGATCATCATTCCCAGGGTGCCGTTGGAGGAGAACCAGAACCACTGGAGGAAAGACCCGAACCACGGAGGAGCGGCGTAGTTGTGCACTTTGCCCCAGATGTAAAGTATGAGTAGATCCACTAGATCTGTACTGTAGGGACATACTGTACTGTAGGTCTATTGTATACAGGGAGGGACTGCTGTCCTGTTCTGTACTGTACATATCTAGTATTTTCAACTCAGTTCTATTGGGAAAAGAGATATACCCCATTAACAACTCCTCTGCGTRAGGAGGCTAACCAAAATAGGATGCACGTAGCGTGTTTGAAACAGCTTTAGGGCAGTGCGGTCATAGCTGTTTGAGCAAATGCAAATGCAAAAGGTGCTATAAGTTTAATTTCCCTTACATGCTTTTGTTTTAAGAGAATGTTTTAATTTGGTAATGATGTTAGAAATGCCAAACCATAAAGTGCTTATTGAAAGAAAAAAAAAGAACTGTATATTGATCAATTCAAATGCAAATAAATATAGATAACTTGCTGATTTGCTAATCTGTGTTGTATTTTTATTGGTGTGTGACTTATTGGTGTTAGTTTAGAACAGACCAAGAAGCTATCCACAACTCTGAGTACACTGAAGAAGATAGTGGAAAAGCACAGTGGAAAATAGCCTACAATAAACACACTTAAAAATGAAACATGTGAAACACACTCATATAATATCGAGGTTCTCGGGCAACCCCTTTTTAAATGCTTTAGGACACATATTCCTTTTTCATTTACTGTATGACTCATTCTAGTCTAGTGAATATTTGTGTGAGAGTGCTGGTATGCTCTGTTTACTCTGGATAAGCGCTTGTGTGAAAGGGGTTTAAGGGCTTTGCTAAAGCAGCTATTTCTCTGTTGATCTTCATATTGCTCTTCATTAAATACCCCTCTCCCTTTTCTTTGATTGTGAAGTGAAAGATGAGAATGAATTTGTATTGGATGAGTATGCATATACGTTATCTGATTGTACAGATGTGCTCTGCTGACTCATTCTCCTCAATGTGCCTAGCCCAGAGGAGTAAACACACGCACGCACGCATGCACACAACACTTTTATATGAAGCCTTCACATCTCCACATGATGCCACATAGACTTGAGCTGCTCATCAGGATTGGAGGACTCGTATCTCTAAGTTTGATTCTCCTCCTATAGACTGTGTCTCGTGATTACATGGAGGACTCGTATCTCTAAGTTTGATTCTCTTCCTATAGACTGTGTCTCGTGATTACATGGAGGACTCGTATCTCTAAGGATGAGTCATGGAAGGATGAGTCTCCTCCTTATAGACTGTGTTTCATTACTACATGGAGGACTCGTATCTCTAAGGATGAGTCATGGAAGGATGAGTCTCCTCCTATAGACTGTGTTTCATTACTACATGGAGGACTCGTATCTCTAAGGATGAGTCATGGAAAGGATTTCTCCTACTATAGACTGTGTCTCATGACTACATGGAGGACTCGTATCTCTAAGGATGAGTCATGGAAGGATGAGTCTCCTCCTATAGGCTGTGTCTCATCACTCTCATCACTCTATTCCACATCAAGTAACTCATGCCAGCAGTAAAATTTGATTTAAAAAAACAGATAAAAATACACCTTATGGAACAGCAGGGACTGTGAAGCAACACGAACATAGACACATGCATACAAACACACGATAACATGCGCACTATACACACATATACACATGGATTTTGAGTTGTAGATATGTGGTAGTAGAGTAGATGCCTGAGGGCACACACTTAATATTTTGTGAAATCTGTTATGAATGTATTGTAATGTTTTTAAAAYGTAGAACTGCCTTMATTTTGCTGGACCCCAGGAAGAGTAGTGGGGATCCATAATAAATATAATTACAACACACATAAGTCTCCTCCTACTACCAGTAAACATTTTGCTATCTACAGTACTTACAATGTTCAAAAGCAATGAATAGGAAATCATAGCCTACAAACCTTCCAATTAGAATCTTTTTGTACAGTTATTGTCGGTCATAATGATTAGAGGAGATTTTCAGCAATTGTCCACATAAAACTGTTGTCTATGACATGAACAGGGAAGAGGGGAGGGGCACCAATGAATCCTCCCCAGTATTGGAGAGCACAGTGTTGACCCGTATTGACATTTGACCTAGTGACTGTATGGCAATCACCATCTTCCCTTAAGCTTACTGTATGCTTCCCAGTCGAAACAGTTCGCACATATATTATGCAGAAATGTTGTGCCGTTTTTGTTTGTTTTGGTATTCGGCAGCATTCGGCAGGGTTATTTTCGGCTGTTGCTGAAGTCTACGCCTCCTCGTCGGTGATTGATCCACAGTAGGAATTCTTCATTGAAGTGTTTGTTGTCATTCAACTACAGACAACTAGTTTTCATGCACATTATTTAACTTGAGAAATACTGGACCAAATATATGTAAAAGTGCATGACTAAAGGCTTCAGCATGCTTCACTTCGGCTGGCCGAACTCGCATACTCGCATAAAAGACTTTCGCTTGAAAAATTAGAAAAAAGYATCAATAGTATTGTTCACCAATTTTGAGACGCCGTAGGCCAGTATAAACTTCCTCCAAATAGTCAGAATTAATCTAAGATAAATCAAGAAATCTGTGATTAATTTAGAAGTTTTTGCAGAGGAGATTTTAGTCACGCAATTTTACATCTAACTAAGATGTTTGGTGCAGTATTTCTCAAAGAAATGTTTAGCAAAAATTGAGTCGTCTCTCGTTGAATGACAACAAAGACTTTATTGAATAATCCCTACTGTTGACCAATCACCGACGAAGGGGCGCAGACTTCAACTACCGACTTCAGAAATGTTTTTATTGTGCCCGAACAGCCAGGGAAAAAACTCACGAAGTCCAAAGCAAACAAAAACATCCAGTGGTGTAGTGGTGCCTGGAGAAGTGGGTATACTGAAATTTTGCCAAAACATTTCCAAATGGCCTGCCCAGCGAAGGAAAGGTGCCCTGTGTGAAAAAATGTTTAAAAAAATATGAGAAACAGGGACATTCACTCAATGACCTAAAATCATAAATCCCATATTGGTCTTTCATAGTCAGACCAACCCAAGCTGTCCTGTGCACGAAGGCTAATAGTAGTCCTACTAATGAAACAAAGTAATTAGTCTGTCAACTGTTTTCGCTCTCGAAGTCACACTTTTACAACAGAAATACAACATAATTGCATGTTCTAAGTCCATAACAATCTTTGAACCACATCAGGAGACCACCTTCGATCGAGGTCTTGGAAAAAATCTAAGAAATGTAGTGTGTGTAGTTGCCCTTTAATTCAAATGTGCAGGCATCTAGCACTGTTATTTGGTTAGCAGTATTTCTGTTGTACATGAGATGGAGTTTGCAAAAGAAATGGCCACTGGATTAATGSAAATAATCATGATATTCTGACAGGTATACTCAAATTACATAATTTACATATTTCTTAAATTATCTTTAAATTATAAATGAGACGATTTTGAGGATGTTTACTGGCTAGTGTGTTAAGGGCTACTTTGTAGCTAGCTAACATTTAATAGAGAAGGTTTTGGGAAAGCCTTTCCATCTACCGGAAGACTGCTAGGCMTATCATTAGCATCACTAATAGTGATGGGTCGTTCGCAAACGAGTTGGGTCTAAGAGCCGGCTCTTGTAGGTGAACGTTGGGAGCCGTCTCGCATATCAGAAGAGCCTAATCTATTTATAAAAAAATAAAAAAAATTAAGATATGAATAATCAAAAGATTTAATTGAATAGAATTAACTAATTCAAAGAACAAAAAATAAATAAAATAATATATAATATAGGCCTAAATGCTCAAGCGTACACATTCGTTCTGACTGTCTGCTCAGACTCACCTGTTGTTCCTGTCAATCAGACACGCAGTGTCAATCATATACATWAAAAAAGTTATACTTTAAATGCAAATGTGTAATAGCATCCTTCTTTTTTACATTTATTTCAATTTGTGGGATGCTGCAGTTTAGCAAATTGTTATTTATATTTCTTTCATATGGTGCAATATTMTATTATGCTGTTCAGATTGTATTCGTTTTGAATGGTTAGATGTATGTGCACTTTGTTTATATACATTAAAAAGTTATACTTTAAATGCAAATGTTTAATAGAGTTCTTTTTCATAACAAACCAATGCATTTTTAAATACATTGTGGTTAAGGTAGAGTATGATTTCATTTAATAATTTAATTAGAATTGTTTTAACACCAATCATAGTCAAACTATCGCAAACTGTTTGACTTGAAAAAATACAAAACATACTTTTTTGTTGTTGAGCTAAGCCGAACGAGCCGACTCACTGAAAAGGCCGGAATGCCCATCACTAATATATTTTTCCTCCACTACACCACTACACCATTTAAAATGTCGTTATAATATCTGCACGAACTCTTMCAAACTGTTTCGGCTGGGAAGCATTCAGACACCTTTAGACCTCCGCTTCAAAAACATCGATATCAATTACATATTTCTTAAATTATCTTAGATTAATTCAGATGATTTTGAGGATGTGTACTGGCTACCGCGTTTTAAGGGCCATGGCTAGACGGGATCCAGCTTTTGTCAAATTAATGTCAGACTTGACTATTCGTAGCAGGTTAGAAGCATTTACGCAGCGGGTTACGATAATTAACGTAGCATGTTAGGAGAATTAGGTTAAAGGTAGGAAAAGGGTGACGGTAGCTAAAATGCAAMAAAAAAAATCTACTTTTGACATTAATTTGACAAAAGCTGGATCTTTTCTAGCCATGACCAGTCTCAAGAGTGATAAACAGTAATATTGGTGCTTTTTTGTAGTTTTTCAAGTGAATATATTTATTTTAAGGGAGTTTGCTCGCCGAGCTCTGCTAATACATGCTGACCAGACCGGACACGTCGCGTGCGCGAGCGTCGCATAATAAATTTAGAAATCCATGTTATTCAATTATTGCACCCACACTGCTCGYGCGGCTGAAAGTCCTGCCTCTCCCATCTCATTGGTTTATAGAAGCAGGTACCCACGTGCCATCTCCTCATTGGTTATACCCACGTGGGCGATTGAAAGACAAAATGTTTTGCTGGTCGTCGTGGTAAAAGTGTAAGTTAGATGCCAATCACCATATAAGTTCAAAGATGAAAAAGCCTGGAAGGAGGAGAGATGACTAGAAACGATTTGGCTAGCTAATTAACGTTAGCTAGCAAGTGCAAGCTAACTAGCTAAATTGCCATACATGTTTAATGCTTTTCGACCTGTCCCCAACAAACRGAGTTTGTTTTGATATTTTAACCTGCGTGTCGGTGATCGCGTTTGGTGTGGGGGGGCAAAATATATTTATGCACGATGGCGCAGGCGCGCAGCCGGTTTGGGTTCCGTGAGCAAACCGAACCTATATATGCAGACGCCTTTAGACCTCGCAATGACGCCTCTCAACACAGATTTCAAAGTTCATACTGTATATAAATGTTCAGAATGGAATGTTGAGAATGAAATGATCTGTACTTCAGCAACTAGGTGAAAATTATAACATACAGCACAATCATCCCTGCCACTGATAATAATTATGGTACTAGACGAAATGCAGTAAAGACCTCATACCCTGACTACACCGCTCGTGTCACGTGCGTGAGGTTGCAAAATAAATTTAGGAATCTATGTTATTCAATTATTGCACCCACACTGCTCGCGCGAGTCTGCGTTGCCAAGAGCTAAAATAATAGTCCTTTCTATTTCTGACGCAGATCGAGCTGCAAGTCCTGCCTCTACCATCTCCTCATTGGTTTATAGAAGCAGGTACCCATGTGCCATCTCCTCATTGGTTATACCACGTGGGTGATTGAAAGACGAACTGCTGCCGGTTGTCGTGGTAATACAATGAAAGTTTAGATGCCAATCACCAACGATGAACGATGAAAAAGCCTGGAAGGAGGAGAGAGGACTAGAAACAATTCGGTTGACTGTTTTTATGTGTGTATTAATTGTCAGAGTATAGGACCTTGTGCATTTCAGGTAAAATAATAACCTAATGTTTATATCCCAGGACAAATTAGCAAGCAACAGCAAGCTAGCTAAATAGGACAAATTAGCAAGCAAGTGCAAGCTAACTAGCTAAATTGCCATAAATGTTAAATGCTTTTTGACCTGTCCCCAAATTAATGTCATTGGTTCAGAGTTTGTTTTGATATTTTAACCTGCGTTCAGTGATCGCGTTTGGTGTAGGGGGACAAAATAAATGAATGCATGATGGCGCACGCTYGTGGTGAATATCCTCACCACCAGCAGTAATTATGTAGTTGAGGTGCTTAGATTTGGCACTGGCTGGTAATGGTAAATTAACGGACAATGGGCTGAAAGTAAGAGGAAGAGAGAACATGAATTAGTAATGGTCTGAAAGCCCAGGGAGATGACAGACAGACAGACCAGCAGTTAGGGTGATAAATGCTGTCTGTGCTTCCTATCTGCCAAATGGACTGAGGATGGAAGAGAGGAGGAGGGGAAGAATGAAGGGGAAAAGGACAGAAAGATMAATTTGCAGCCATTACATAGATGTTTGGCTCAGCTGCCTCTTAGAATACTGTTTAGTGGGATGTTAAAAAGAAAGACATTAGTCTTCTGTGGCCCCGCCTAGTCCCCAGTTTCGATGTAATATGTTTGGAAAGGACTCCCAGACACTCATAGTGGTATTTAACAATTGGGGTTCTTTGGAAATTCAGTGCAGTGTTTTCTTATTCACTCTGTGAATATTATGGATGATCCAACACATCTGCACACCACAGGGTTGAAAAAAAAACCCTGGCTAATGTTCTTAAAGCCAGATTCATTGCTAAAGGAATCCTTAATTAGGTAATTAGATCAGGGGGGAAAACACCTACTTGTTAATTTTTGGAGTGAAATGAAATCAACAAAATTGCAGAAGTGGATAATTGGGAATCAAACCTATGGTGCTGAAAATCATTGGATGAATTTGATTGAAGGAGGATGTTATCATACTGGTGGGTACTGGTATGGCAACTTCCGGTTGCATCACCGCCTGGTATGGCAACTGCTCAGCATCCGACCGTAAGGCGATTCAGAGGGTACTGCGTAAGGCCCAGTACATCACTGGGGCCAAGCTTCCTGCCATCCAGGACCTATATAGTAGGCGGTGTCAGAGGAAGGCCCAAAAAATTGTCGAAGACTCCAGTCACTCAAGTCATAGAATGTTCTCTCTGCTACGCACGGCAAGCGGTGCCAGAGCGCGAAGTCTAGGACCAAAAGGCTCCTCAACAGCTTCTACCCCCAAGCCATAAGACTGCTGAACAATTAATCAATTGGCCACCTGGACTATTTACATTGACCCCCCCCAACTTTACCCCTACCTACATGTACAAATTACCTCGACTAACCTGTACGCCCGCACATTGATTAGGTACCGGTACCCCCTGTATATATCCTCATTATTGTTATTTTATTGTGTTACTTTAAAAATTTTACTTTAGTTAATTTGGAAATATTTTTTTAACTCTATTTCTTGAACTGCATTGTTGGTTAAGGGCTTGTAAATTAGCATTTCACGGTAACGTCTACACCTGTTGTATTTGGCGCATCTGACAAATACAAATTGATTTGATTTTGAATCTACAGTTCACTCAGCTTTACAATGTGGGTATTTTTTAAACATTTATTTAACCTTTATTTAACTAGGCAAGTCAGTTAAGAACAAATGCTTATTTACAATGACGGCCTACCCCGGCTAAACCCTAACCCGAACGACGCTGGGGCAACTGTGCGACGCTCTATAACTGTAACAATCAACTATTTTTGTTTTATTTTGATGGAGGTTTGTTCCTTTGATACTTTGCCTCAGATCACTGTTTCACCCTCCCAAGAAGGTGGGTTGGGGTTGTATGCGTTAATTGGGGGTGGGGTTTATGAGTCCTCGTCCACACAGATTGTACCCCCCATCCCACCACCCTCCAGGTCTCCAGGGTACGCCTCTGAAAGAAACCAACCTCCTGCTGTTTACCATGTATCCCTCCACAGGGCTCGCCTCTCAGAGAGAGAAAGGTGTGTGTGTCACAAAGGTGTGTGTGAAGTGGTGGTGTGAAATCATCATACACATGATGGGCCCGGCCTGCACATTTACACATGCACGCAGCACAGACATACAGACCACCAAGTCTTTGATGTATTTGATAAATGTACCATACCTTCATGTAATGTTATCTAATGTCAATCATCCAAAATGTTTATAGTGTGACCATATCTAATTCATGATATTATAACACTGTGAAATCCCAACATTTGTTGTCCTACCTATGTTTTAATTTTTTTTAATGCAATGACCCAACAGTGTCCTCTAGTGTATGGATCATTACAGTAGTTCTTAGATTGTATCACAAATTCAACATTTCACCTCATAAATAAAGATTGGGGAAATATTCTCTTCCTCTGCTACAAATGTTCCAATATACAAATAATTCCTTTTTATTTCTAGTTGTTCGTTTATGAACATATTTCACATATTTTAGCAGGTCAATATTTCAGGATGTGTCTGCTATTGACTTTAGAAGACTTCAGGATAAATGGTAGATAAATGGTAGATTTTCTCAGTTATAGAAAAATATCAGTTTAAAAGAAAATGAAGGGATTGYAGAATATATTATATTTTTAAAATAAGATTTACTATACAAATCCTAACAAGACAACATTAATTTCCAAGGCAAACAGTGCTTTGTATACAGTATGTATTTAAATGTATCAATGTTGAAAAAATTGAAGAGACCCTGATGTCATCCAAATTAATAATGATTTCTGCCCTTTTGATACACTTAGTTTTTTAATAATATGCCTTAGTTTAATCAAAATTATCTGTATTGACCTCTTCATTTCTGACTACTAGGCAACAGCTTGAAGAAATTAAATACCAACTTTACTATGTCTTTGAGTTCCCTAAAACTAGCCTAAAAGTGTTCCAGCACTAAGTATTGAAAACATGATAGGTATAGTTATCTTGTTTGGGTTTGAGGCTGAAACTGTAGGTTCCAATTCGCTTCCTGTGGCTGAAGAACAAGGAAGAGAGACTCCCGATAAAGAGGAGGAATAGTCCTATTCCCAGTAAACTGTAGCCCACCAGACGAAGAGTATCAGATCTCTCTTYGAYGGACACTGCCAGAAAACATGTCAGAATATATTAACTTCACAATATGTACAGTTGATCATCCTATACATCATGTAGCCTTGTACAAACCATCCTGAGCCTTTTTCTAAAATGTGTTATTAGATTGGAGAACACATTAGGAGGGATCTTAGACCATTCCTCCATACAGAATCTTTCCAGATCCTTGATATCCTTTGTCTACCCTTATGGACTGCCCTCTTCATTTCAAACCACAGGTTTTCAATGGGGTTCAAGTCTGGACACTGAGATGGCCATTGCAAAATGTTGATTTTTTTTGGTCAATGAACAATTTCTTGATGTGTGTTTGGGGTTATTGTCTTTGTCTTGCTGGAAGATCCACTTGCGGCCAAGTTTCAGCATCCTGGCAGAGGCAACCAGGTTTTTGGCTAAAATGTCCTGGTACTGAGTAAAGTTCATGATGCCGTTGACCTTCAAAATGGAATGACATGAATCCCTCCCAATGTGTTCTCCAATCTCATAAAACGTTTTAGAAAAAGACTCAGTGCCGTTATCCTCGCAAGGCGAGGTATTGAAAGGTATTAAAAATGGGTGACAATCATTTTGACCCCTATCTTTTTGAGAGAAAAAATTATTACAAGTTACACAAAATCTCTTTGGGTGAGCAATTSTATTAGTATAAAATAATATACTTTTCCATTCTTTATAGTTCAGTATTTGCATGATTTATTTTATACATTCTTTTTGCTCATCTTTATCAAGGGTGCCAATCATTTTGGACTTGGCTGTATATGAAATTAGCAGTAGCCTAGTTGTCACAGTATAGCTTTTTTTGATGCAGTCACACTTTGAAGAGMATTTACTTTACCTTTGTGTGATCGAAGCAATGGTCCACAGGATGATTTTGCTGTTCCAATTAGATTGGAGAATCTTTCTCTCCGCCCAAAGCAATCCTGACAAAGGAAAAGATTATGGAAAGAAAACAGCATTGAACTACACTGAACAAAAATATAAACACAACATGCAACAATTTAAAAGATTTTACAGAGTTACAGTTCAAATAAGGAAATCAGTCAATTGAAATAAATTCATTAGGTCCCCTATCTATAGATTTTACATGACTGGGAATACAGATATGAATCTGTTGGTCACAGATACCTTGAAAAAAATGTAGGGGCGTGGATCAGAAAACCAGTCAGTTTCTGGTGTGACCACCATTTGCCTCATGAAGCGCAACACATCTCCTTCGCATAAAGTTACTCCATATTGGCGGAACTGGAACATGCTGTTGTACACGTAGATCCAGAGCATCCCAAACGTGCTCAATGAGCAACATGTCTGGTGGGTATGCAGGCCATGGAAGAACTGGGACATTTTCAGCTTCCAGAAGTTGTGTACAGATCCTTGCGACATCATGCTGAAACATGAGGTGATGGCAGCGGATAAATGACACAGCAATGGGCCTCAGGATCTGGTCAAGGTATCTCTGTGCATTCAAATTGCCATCGATAAAATGAAATTGTGTTCGTTGTCCAAAGCTTATGCCTGCCATACCRTAACTCCACCATGGGGCACTCTGTTCACAACGTTGACATCAGCAAACTGCTTGCCTACATGACGCCATACAAGCTGTTTCCATCTGCCCGGTACTGTGGAAACCGGGATTCATCCGTGAAGAGCACACTTCTCCAGCGTGCCAGTAGCCATTGAAGGTGAGCATTAGCCCACTGGAGTTGATTACGAAGCCAATCTGCAGTCAGGTCAAGACCCTAGTGAGGATGACGAGCAAGCAGATGAGMTTCCCTGAGGTGGTTTCTGACAGTTTGTGCAGAAATTCTTCGGTTGTACAAATCCACAGTTTCATCAGACGATCCCGCAGGTGAAAAAGCCGGATGTGGAGGTCCAGGGCTGGCGTGGTTACACGTGGTCTGCGGTTGTGCGCCGGTTGGATGTACTAACAAATTCTCTAAAACGACATTGGAGACGACTTATGGTAGAGAAATGAACATTAAAATATCTCACAACAGCTCTGGTGGACATTCCTGCAGTCAGCATGCCAATTGCACGCTCCCCCAAAACTTGAGACATCTGTGGCATTGTGTTGTGGACACAACTGCACATTTTAGAGTGGCATTTTATTGTCCCCAGAACAAGGTGCACCTGTGTAATGATCATGTTGTTTAAGCTTCTTGATATGCCACACTTGTCAGGTGGATGGATTATCTTGGCAAAGGAGAAATGCTCACTAACAGGGATGTAAACACATTTGTGCACAACATTTAAGAGTGAAAGMTTTTTGTACGTATGGAACATTTCTGGGATCTTTCATTTCAGCTCATGAAACATGGAATCAACACTTTACATGTTGTGTTTACACTTTTGTTCAGTATAATTAAACATTCTCCAAGTAGAGCATTTTTCAAGAGCCTCTAGGTAGTCATATCAAAGGGGTTGAACACAGTGGTTAAATTGAACTGGAGATACCCGGATCAAAGCGAGAGCCAGGCAGAGCCGAGCTCTAGCACCTTATGGGAGTAGGATAAAAAGCAGGATAAAAGTAGTAACCCTAACCCAAACCCTAGAATAGTAATACATTGTACTTACAGCAGTAACACTAACCCTAATTCTAACCCTAATCTTGGCATAATCCTTTTATTCAACCCGCCAGAGCTTCCCCACCTCCGAATACCCCATTTAACCCCTGGTTGGAGAGTAAATCTAGACATCAAAGTAAATACTGTATATTTGAGTAGTACAGTATGAATAAATCTGGACAGATGCTCACAGGCTGGCAGGTGGCCGAGCCAGTCTCGATACAGATCTGAATCTGGCAGTGCAGGTAGATGACATTCAGGTTAATGTAGGAGAAGATGCGAAGAGACAGGCGAGACTTGCTGGAGTTGCCGTTCTCCACGACTGTGGTGTATGTGTTTGGGAGGGGACAGCTGATTAGAAAGAGAGATACAGATTACCGGCAGAAAGCTTAGAAAGTACCCAAACACATCTAAATCTTCAAGCAAATGTCCATCCTCGGATGGACAATACATATAAATGGTATTCTATTATATGCCACGGAATAAAAACCTAGCATCTAAGCTAACTATAATAGGGCACCTTCAAAAGCAATTGTAGAACAGACCTGTTTTCCAGAAAAACATAGGTTGTTGGTTCTAAGGGGTTGCTGCTCTGGGTGGCCCAGCACTTGTTGATGACCACTTTGATCTGGGCAACCGTGGAGTCAACGCTGACCTCGACCACAACATCCTCCTCAGGAGACAGGCTGTAGTTCTGGGGGAGGGGTGACATTCCATTCAGGAGCTGAAATGTCACGTAGAACGTCCCTGAGCCCATGACAGCATCATTGATCATATCATACCTGTCAATACACCATAAGATATTATGTAAATAAATAGCTAAATATATCATGGATACTGAATATTCAAATACACTCTATGTCAATAAGAGAGATATTTGCAAGCATGTCTTTGAGTAGTGAGGAAAAATTGGGTTCTAGACATGTTTATTTTTCAGTCTAGCTGAGCAGTGATTTGTGGGAGTTAAAAGGTGGAGGGAGGTGGATATGACCATAGTGACATAGATAAGGTAACCATGGCACCTGGCAGAGCGTACCCTGTGGTGCTGTAACCAGAGGAGATGATGATGCTCCTCCTGAAGGTACACATGATGGGGACCTTCAGCCGTACTGTGGGAACCCTTGTAGTGTCGTCAGGCAAGAGCTGAGAGCTCATAGAGTTGTACAGATTCACCTGAGCAGTGTAGTGAGTGCTGTTCTGAAGTGCAAAAGTTAACATGGGTATTAGTTAGTTATTTTATTTTCTAACAGACCATGAGGACAGTTCAATCTAGTTTGGTCATCCAACACCTGCACCTACAAGATACCATGGTGACAGGCTGCATGTTTTTAATGTATAGAATAAATGGTACATAAATAAGGACATTTTAACCTGTTAAATCCAGGTCTGTTTTGTACATTATAGAATAACCTTTTATTTAGCCTAAACACACCAGAGACTATGCTCTTTGTGACACAAGGGGGCAGTAGGTAGCACCCTCTAACCACTGACTGACAAGTTTACTGACTCACATATAAGAGCTGTGTGTTACACTCGTCCCAAGCCACCGTCAGCTGGACGTGGCTACTGTTCCCTCCGTTCACGCCACACTCCTGTCTCCCTAGGAACAGGGAAGAGTCCCCAATGTGCCCCGACCACAGGAAGTCCCTGGCCACTGTCACCGTGATGGCACTGGCCCTGCACTCCACTGAGATGGCTTCCGTATAAGAGACCAGAGGAGCCAGAGATGTAGGAGTCTCAGGCTGCAGACTGGTTTTGATGAGACCGCTGGTCATTTTTGTAGGAACTTCAGTGATGGTTGAGGTTGTAACTGGCGCCATGGTTGTGATTGTGACTGGAGTTTTGGTTGAAACTGTGTTGTTGATTCTAACTGTATTGTTGACAGTGGTTGTAACTGTTGCGTTCATTGCAGCTGCATCTGTATTGTTGGATGTAATTGAGGTTGTATTGTAGGTGGTAGTGGTTGACACTGTATTGCTGGTTGTAACGGGAGTGTTTGTTGTGGTTGCGGACATAGGTGTGGTTGCGGATATAGGTGTGGTTGTGGACATAGGTGTGGTTGCGGATATAGGTGTGGTTGTGGACATAGGTGTGGTTGTGGACATAGGTGTGGTTGTGGTCAAAGGAGCTGTATGGCAACAAAAAAAAGACAATTACAGTTTGAACTGTAGTGAACTGATTAGGCAGTGTGAGACGAATACTCTAGTAACCATATCCAGATCTGAATTTAGACTACCAAAAAGGGAAAGCGATTACTCCATTTTGTCTACCTGAACAGACCCGTCCCGGCCTAGAGGGGTTAGAGTCCGTGAATCCATCCAGACAGAGACAGCTGTAGGAGCCCCAGGTGTTAGTGCAYTGGGCCCATGGGGAGCAGTCCATGTCCCCTGTACTGCACTCATCAACATCTGTTTGAAACAACAACAAAAATCTGGCATTGAATATCAGGTTAACAGTTTATGCAGATTGGTATCACTAAATGTGCTCTCCATCTAATGCTAACAGAGAGTTATCTTATTTCATATTCAACCTATATTTAACCAGAAAGCCCCATTAATTCAAATAATAATTTTCAAGAAAGGCCCATTGGAGACCTGGCACATCATCTTGTACACATCCTTTTATCAAAATCTAAGTATTCTTCCAACTGTACAAGGTTAAGACAGCGTTACCATTTATGCTGGTGTTGTTGCTGTCAACTGTGTATCTGGAGCTGTTCTGTAGGGCCTGCATCAGAGCAGAGGACACTTTCAGGATGTCCTGGGACTGACTGGGTGTGAAGATGATGGTGAAGTTCACTACTACACTGCCAGGGGCCAGGCCTGTGATCTGAACCCTCACATCTCCTGAGTTTACCAGGGCCAGAATATCAGGAGGGAGAGACTGGAGGATCTGTGGGACAGTTAGAGGAGACAGTGTGTTTGTGTCAGTGTCATTTGATAGAAACTACAACATTCCATGTTCTATAAGTGAGGACAATGACAACATTCAAACATTCAACATTTGTAAACATTCAAAAAACATTTGTCTAAGCAGCCGTTGTGTGGTAGTCTCCTACCTCTTCCATAATACTACGACTAAGATTCTGATACGCCTGGCTAGTAGGGTCCAGCAGGGCATCAGTGAACTGCACATTGGTCAGGTGAGCTGTTGCTCCAAGTGTCTGTGCAGCTGTGAATTGGATACACACATCCAGCCAAAGCACTGTAGTCACTAGAACAGTTTCATATCTGCTATAAGAGTCAGCATAACGTGAAAGTGCTTTCGTAAGTGAAACCAAATCATATTGCTGTGTCAGTGTGTAATGAATAATAGAGGGCTTTCCTCTTGTCCTTGTTCAGATGGCTTTGGCCAGCAGTTCACTATAGGGCACACCATATCAGCCTCCTTATGCATAAAGCACATATAGCTAAMATGTACTGCATCAGTTTAAGTATGCACACATTTTAAGTGATATTGACATAACAAAACTGAAAAAGATGACAGAAAGTTGATATTTTAAACACATTCTTTACATGGTACTTACCAGTCTTAACCAGCAGCAGCAGGCTGGCCCCCTGGCTCCCATGGGGACAGGAAATGACAGTAACGTTGTAGAGAACCCCAGGCTTCAACAATGTCACCTCCCAGACTGACAGCCCCGTCTCCCAGCGTCCCCTGACCTTTGACCCCTCCATCAGCACCACCAGAAAGCTAAACCCGCTCTGGGATTGGCCAGTCATCCAGGACACGCAGAAGGAGGAGCCAGTGACGTTGGAAGCCTGCAGGTTGGTGATGGGGGCGGGGTCTGGGGGAGAAGGGAGACAGTAATCAATCTCAACTTCTATGAAATATAATTTTATCAATTAGGAATGACTTTGTGAGAGTCTAAGTTTTTTAAATTATGATTATTAAAGATGTATGTGGAGCACTTTGGAGAATATTATGCAAACAGCCTCAGGGGTTCTTAGAAACAGCAGGGGAGTCATTGGGGGAATTTCTATCAACAAAATATTGATAGAAGTGATATTTTAAAAAGTCCATACGCTTAAAACTGTTGCTGTTGTACAATGTATAATGGGTGTGTTATTGATTTCCATACTGCATGTTGATGGAGATGGTGGTGATACACTCAGGGACACCACCAGAGTGGGCTCAAGGCTGGTTTGTGGCATAGTGCTGGTCTGCTGGTGATGTGTCTGCCATGCCGGTACAGAGGGGGCCGAGGTGGAGAGGGTTGGGGTTGGAGAGTTGGGGTTAGTGGTATGCTGGAGTGAGGTGGAACTACTCCAGGATGTGAGAGCTGTACTGATTTCAGGCCTGCTGGAGGTCAATACAGTACTCGAGGGTATCACTGCGGTACTGGTCTCAGACCTGTTGGAGCTGGCTTTAACTGGGTTATGTGTGGTAGCATGTATATGGGTCGAGCTCAGCATCATGCTCCTGTCTGTGGTTGTAGCTATAGCTGTTGGGGTATCAGTGAAGCTGGAGACCTGGGACTGATAGCTGGTGCTGTTGGGTGGCAACTCTGTAGCATTGGCCCACCAGAACATATGAGTGGCATTACTGGGCATGGGTGAGGTCACAGGGTCAGCAGCTGAAAAGAGAACGAACAGGTTGAGTGTTAGCTACAAACTTTTACATCTTTACATTCATTTCATATAACCCAGAGTATGTACACACCACTCCCTGTCCTTACCTTGGCAGTGTACCCCTTTGTTGTTGGGGTTGAGATCAATTAATCCTGGATGGCAGGTGCAGCTGTAGGAGCCCTCTGTGTTGGTACAGTCTGCCTGACGTGAGCAGCTGCTGAGAGCGGCATGGCTACACTCATTCATGTCTGAAAGGACAGCAGCATAATGTGTAGTAGATACTGTATACAGGATATACATTATACAGTGTGTGTGTGTGTCTATTCGTTTTGTGTGTGTGTTCGCACTGGTGTGTGTTTTTGAGAGTGTGTGTCAACGGCCAGTTTTCCATTTCCAGAGGAAACATGTCGCAGATGAGTGTAAAGAGGAAGTGGAGGCAGAGTGGGACACCGTGGTGTTACTGAGTCAGCTTTTCCTTAGCAGGGTTTTCAGTAACAAGAGAACAACTATAACACATACATCATTATATCCACCAGAAAASCCTGTGTATTTTACGCCCCACAGTACAGTACAGAATCCCCTTACCTTCAACTGACACCGAGGTGACTTCTTCAATGTGTATGAGAAGAAGGTGCAGCTTTGTGGTCGTGTTGGACAGGGACAGCATTTCAGGGGAACTAATCAGCAGAGAGGAGGAGGTTCTAAATGGCCATATAGGCCAGGAGCTGATATAGTATACAGAGACGTCATAAGAGTCCAGCGCTCCAGTCACCTGTAAACCAATACAGAATGGTCATGGCCTATACTGGGCACATACGGTGAGAAATAGGGACTATATAATGGACCATCATTGAGAAGAACATAGGGAGAGATACAGTAACCTACCACAGAGTGCAGCAGCCTTGTGTGGTTCAGGATTCCCCCGTCCATGGATATCAGCMGCTGGTAATCTGTCTTCACTGTCACAGTGACGTGAAAGCACCAGCCTCTACCGCCTGAGTGAAATAATTAAGAATACTTGTATCTTTACAATATAATTTTCTGTGACTGTACTATACAATGAATATATATATATCAGGAGCGGCACCTGAGAAAGCATTTTCCACCACCATTAAATAAACACCAAATTATGGAATTTCTCATGGAAGAATGGTGTCTCATTCCTCCAATGGACTTCCAGACACTTATAGAATCCATGCCAAAGAGCATTGAAGCTGTTCTGGTTCGTGGTGGCCCAACACCCTATTAACTTCTTATGGCTGGGGGCAGTATTGAGTAGCTTGGATGAATAAGGTGCCCAGAGTAAACTGCCTGCTACTCAGTCCCAGAAGCTAAGATATGCATATTATTAGTATATTTGGATAGAAAACACACTGAAGTTTCTAAGACTGTTTGAACGATGTCTGTGAGTATAACAGAACTCATATGGCAGGCAAAAACCTGAGACAAAATCCAACCAGGAAGTGGGAAATCTGAGGTTTGTTTTTCAACTCATCGCCTATCAAATATACAGTGGGATATTGGTCATATTGCACTTCCTAAGGCTTCCACTAGATGTCAACAGTCTTTAGAACCTTGTTTGATGCTTCTACTGTGAAGGAGGGGGGAATGAGGGCTCTTTGAGTCAGGGGTCTGGCATGCCATGAGTGCCATGAGCTGCCCACTCGCATTCACGTGAGAGTTAGCTTGCGTTCCATTGCATTTCTGAAGACAAAGGAATTCTCCGGGTTGAAACATTATTGAAGATTTATGATAAAAACATCCTAAAGATTGATTCTATACATCGTTTGACATGTTTCTACGGACTGTAACGGAACTTTTGGACTTTTAGTCTGCTCGCGCCTCATGAATTTGGATTACTGGGCTAAACGCGCTAACAAAAARGAGGTATTTGGACATAAATTATGTACTTTATCGAACAAATCAAATATTTATTGTGGAACTGGGATTCCTGGGAGTGCATTCTGATGAAGATCATCAAAGGTAAGTGAATATTTATAACGCTATTTCTGACTTCTGTTGACTCCAACATGGCGGATATCTGTATGGCTGGTTTTGTTGTCTGAGCGCTGTACTCAGATTATTGCATGGTTTGCTTTTTCCGTAAARWWWTTTTGAAATCTGACACAGTGGTTGCATTAAAGAGAAGAATATCTCTAATTCTGTGCATAACACTTGTATCTTATATTAAAGTTTATGATGACTATTTCTGTAAATTGATGTGGCTCTCTGCAAAATCACCAGATGTTTTGGAAGCAAAACATTACTGAACGTAACGCGCCAATGTAAACTGAGATTTCTGGATATAAATATGCACTTTATCGAACAAAACATACATGTATTGTGGAACATGAAGTCCTATGAGTGTCATCTGATGAAGATCAYCAAAGGTTAGTGATTAATTTTATCTCTATTTCTGCTTTTTGTGACTCCTCTCTTTGGCTGGAAAAATGGCTGTGTTTTCTGTGAGTAGGTGCAGACCTAACATAATCGTTTGGTGTGCTTTCGTCGTAAAGCATTTTTGAAATCGGACACTGTGGTGGGATTAACAACAAGTTTATCTTTAAAATGGTGTAAAATACTTCTATGTTTGAGGAATTTTAATTATGAGATTTCTGTTATTTTGAGTTTGGCGCCCTGCACTTTCACTGGGTGTTGTCATATCGATCCCGTTAACGGGATCCCAGCCATAAGAAGACATTTTATGTTGGTGTTTCCTTTATTTTGGCATTTACCTGTATATCTTTGATCACAATGAAGTTGATCTGGGATCTGTACCTACCTGCAGACTGAGGGTCAGTACAGAGAGAAAGGCCTTCTCTCTGGCAGCACTTTTGCCAGCCTGGGCAGTCTAARTCCCATTCACACCCTCCACTCCTGGGTGCCTCCACGACACCCTCAGGACAGGACCCTGGCTTAGCAGTGAACTCTCCACTTCTGTTCATAGCTTAATCAAAGAGAGAGAGAGAGAGTATCCGATTAAATGTTTACAAAGAGCACTGTGAATAGCAAACTATAACTGTGTTCTTGGTCCACAGCCCCATCTAGTGTTCTTTGTTAGCTGCTCCATATAAACAAGTCTCCATGACTACTGGTCCTGATTGTATTAGGGCAGGGCCATAGTACTGATGTACTGTAAATTGTGAAAATGACCAAACTGTTAAATACATTTCTTACACTTTGTAGATACTTCTGTGCTCTCCTAAACATATTTTCTTTTCATGTTGAACAAGTGCTAAAATACAAGCTAGAATACTCACATAAAGCACAGTAGCTGCCCACTTGTTCATAGCCATCACAACACCTCAAAACGTCTTTGGTGACATTCATGTACTCAGTCCGATAGGCCTTTTTGTAAACAGTGACCTCACACATCTTCCAGGGTAGCCAGCCGCAACATGACCTCCTGACCGTATAAGAGATCTTATAGGACAACACTTTACTCACCACTGTGCTCTCATGTCGAGTACACAGGTGGTAGCTGGACATAGACAGGTCATATCCTGAAATACAGGAATGGTTATATTATATATGTAATGGAGACTATCCATGTTTTTATGTTTGCAGAATCTAAGACAAATGGGCAGGGCATTCCAAAAAAACAGTCACAAAAACATAATATTGGAAAATAAGTATTTGCAGATCAATGTTGCATAAATAACAGAATATATGAACACAAGCACATAACAGGTTTTCATTTCCACAACTGCGGGCGTTCATAGGAGTGCCCACAGCCAAGGAGTGCCCACAGTATCAATGCAGGTACAGTAAAAGAAATTGAATAATTTGCATTGCTTCTGGTTTAAGAATTACTAAAAAATATTTACAAAGATATCATGGAACATGGTAATAAACAGTAGAGCATACACATKATCATATTATTGATTGTGTCATAATTTAATTTAGCTTATTTTCCTACCTTCAAACAAAGTGTTGTGTCCCCTACAGAGGTCCAGAAAGGCCGTGGCCAGACAGAGAAAGGACATCCAACTCATCTTGAATACATAAAATACGGCATGCATTCAAGGACCATGCTGCTTGGACCAAACAGTTTTCAGCAAGCACTGTCAGTGCCAGCAAACAACATGTTAGTGATGCTAGAGAGGGAAAAATGGTGGCTGTGAGATGAGAGCAGCAGTGTCTGTCCCAGGTGACTTGGTTTCTACTCAGGTCCCCATGGCAGTGTTTACTCTCATATCCTCACTCATCTCCTCACCCACAGCCTCCGACAGGCAGGCAGGCAGGAGGGGTATTGATTTCGTCACATTTCCCCCAAAGACTAATAAAAAATAAAAAATGTTCCACCCCTTCAGAAAAAGATCTCTATATCCTCTGGAATTTAAAAGGTTTACTCATCACAGCACATTCCTTACTGGCTTGGGGATGTTCTACATCTTGTAAGTCTAATGTGATTTGAAATTTAACCATCAGTAATAGGAATGAATCAATTATTATGTTGTGAGTCACTGGGCCATATAGGCTGTGCTGGAGGGCGGGAGGGTGGTGCTCTCAGTGAAGAGGGGTGGCTCAACCTGAGTGGCACAATAACCATTTGAAGGTGTCGGCATCACATTAGTTAGTTCCACAGTTCCACAGATCCACAGTTTCAGGTTGTTCTATCCAGTTTATGCACATGCACTATATATGCAAAAATATGTGGAAACCCATTCAAATTTGTGGATTTGGCTAGTTCAGCCACACGCGTTGGTGAGAGGTGTCTAAAATTGAGCACACAGCCRTGCAACCTCCATAGACAAACATTGGCAGTAGAATGGCCTTAATGAAGAGCTCAGTGACTTTCAACGTGGCACCGTCATAGGATGCAACAATTCCAACAAGTCAGTTCTTCAAATTTCTTCCCTGCTAGAGCTGCCTAAGATCACCATGTGCAGTGCCAAGCGTCTGCTGGAGTGGTGTAAAGCTCACAACCATTGGACTCTGGAGCAGTGGACATGCGTTCTCTGGAGCGATGAATCACACTTCACCATCTGTCAGACCGGCGGGCAAATCTGGGTTTGGCAGATGCCAGGAGAACGGTACCTGCCCGAATGCATAGTTCTAACTGTAAAGTTTGGTGGAGGAGGAATAATGGTCTGGGGCTGTTTTTCATGGTTCGGGCTAGGCCCCTTAGTTCCAGTGAAGGGAAATCTTAACGCTACAGCATACAATGACATTCTAGACGATTCTGTGCTTCCAACTTTGTGGCAACAGTTTGGGGAAGGCCCTTTCCTGTTTCAGCATGACAATGCCCCTGTGCACAAAGCAAGGTCCATACAGAAATGGTTTGTTGAGATCGGTGTGGAAGAACTTGACTGGCCTGCACAGAGCCCTGACCTCAACCCCATTGAACACCTTTGGGATGAATTGGAACGCAGACTGCAAGCCAGGCCTAATCGCCCAACATCAGTGCCCGAGCTCACTAATGCTCTTGTGGCTGAATGGAAGCAAGACCCTGCAGCAATGTTCCAGAATCTAGTGGAAAGCCTTCCCAGAAAAGTGGAGGCTGTTAAAGCAGCAAAGGGGGAACCAACTCCATATTAATGCTCATGATTTTGGAATAAAAAGTTAGACGAGCAGGTGTCCACATACTTTTGGTCAAGTAGTTTACCTTAAAGTATTCACATATACACACAGATTATACATACATGTCAAAATGAGGCAATAGCAGTGCCACACCTTCCTTGGATCATCCGGTTGCCAGAAACGGTACTACATACAGTATGAGCCCTACAGACAAATAACCATATATGTGCCTTTTACATTTTCAGATTAGTGATGTTTTCAAATGTCATTATCTGCTCACTGTAACGTCAAGAGTTGTTTACAGACATAGAAGTAAATAGTAGCAGTTGTGTCCTTTCAGATGATGTGTAACATTTGACTCCAAATTATTTAGATTGTTTATACAAATGCAACTACATCAGCTGTTTTAAATTATTCCAAATGAAGATACATTATATGGTTCTTCGTTTGTAATGGTCGAAGACTTTCTTTTTGGCAAGTAGACCACAGCAACAAGTGCCTTCTGGATATATGCAATGAGAGAGAGCAGACGTGCCATAGGCTGCGTTTACACAGGCAGCCCAATTCTGATAATTGTTTCACAAATTAGTCTTTTGACCAATCAGATCAGCTATGAAAAATATCTGATGTGATTGGTCAAAAGATCAATTAGTGGGAAAAATATCTGAATTGGGCTGCCTGTGTAAATACAGCCATAGTGATGTCTTTTAATCACACCTCTATAATTAGTTTCAGTGGTAAAGTGGATCTGGTTACAGAGAAACACATTCATCCACCAATGTCAAATGCTGATTTTACCTAATGCTTTCCTCAAATGGTTGTTGTCATTCATTAGATATATAAAAATAAATGAACATGAYCAGTAATAAGAGCAAAATACATTTTGCATTTCCATTCAGTAATTCCACATAATTCAATAGTAGATTATCCGTCTATGGTTTTAGAGAATCACATTCTCGCCTACAGAATATTGATACTTTGCAACTGAGACAGCAATGTTGATCTGATTCGTATTCGTATTGCTTCCCAATGAAATGTTTAAGTCTCAAAGAACGAAAATATGACCTGCCACTTTAAGAGGTTTAAATTTGCCTGTCACGTCCTACATTCCCGCCTACGGGTATWAAACAGCCTATCAGAACGCAGCACACGTGACGAGCGTTGTATTTGATGACCTCATCCCTGGAGTGGGATGACGTCAAGTTCAAGATGGATGGAATCACGACTACCACACACTCAACAGAATTCTGATATAAATTCTTGTTCGTGTGCTCCGTGGGAACAGAACGAAGACATAGGGGTAAGTTTAGAAAGCCACAAAACTACTTGGTTTAGATTATCTGGCGGTAGTGCCTTATATTTAAGTCTTGTTTGGAGAAAATGTTTTTTTCCTGACGTAACTCAGAGGGGGTTTCTTCTTCTTTTTATAAGCCTCACGAGCAACTGCCCTATGTGTGCTGTAGATGCTGCGTCTGCGCTGTAATGAGGGCGAAAATACAGTAGCGGGTGTGTGCGCGCACACTCACTGACCACGCACTCGTTTCTCGAGGACTGGCGTTTGATTCTGTTCCATTGAAAGTCCTGAATCATTCTCAGAATGCGCATTTCGGATGCAACTTTACTCTTTCGGAAACATTGTAACACCAAGTGATCATGTGATATCACTGCCAGCAACAGTAACAAACAGACCACGCAATGCGTTATTTGTTTACATTTTCATTCACCAATGTATACCATAACGAGGAAGATACTTGCCAGAGTGATAAAACCAGTTTCATTTTAACGTATGTGTCATCAGGAATTTCAGCCACGTCTCGCGTATGATCTAATGCTTGCTCCCCTGACTTCCCATCAGACACATTCTATGGGCGCGCAGCGTTCTAAACTTTTCTGATATGGAACGTGTCAGACACTTTTATTTATCATGTGGAATTGATATCCGTGTCCACAGTTATGTGTGTGTGGAACGGAATGAACGCTGCCTGCGTCCCTGCTAAATATGACCCCCATGGCATGCCATGTCTTATGATTTAAAGACATGATGTAATCGAAATAGAACCTATAAATGCGCATGCGTCATGTTATTTGCGCTTATACCACAGATAGGCCTAGATACATTAACTCCTACCAGCAGCTGATCTAAACTACTCACTTACATTTAACTTACTTTTATTCAAAATTATATCTGTGTTTTAGTATTCTAAAATGAAGGATTTAATAACGAGATAAATAATAGGCTATTTTCACTAATATATTTATATCAATCAGTTGGAACAGACTGCATAGCAAAATAAATACAGCAGCAATAAATATACGTGCTTTCATCTATATCTCATTCATACATTTCTGAAACATGGGCAAATATTAATTTGCCATAATGCTATTAGATTCTTATACTTATTGCAATTTTTCTGCTGTTATGTATTTCTTCAGATTCAAGTTATTTGTTTGATTTTATGTATAGGGCTATCAATTTTCAGGTAACTCTTTACTTTAACTTTTTTACTGAAAACATGTGAATCAAAATGCGGCTCTTGAAATAAAAAGGATCTCCTTTTTGTTCTTGCCTTTCAGCCAGAATGGAGAGTCTGGTGCACTACAGTAATCCATCCCACAGCCTCTCTGTGCTGGGGGTGCTCAATGAGCAGCGCCTGAGGGGGCAGCTCTGTGACACAGTCTTGGTTGTGGGGGATCAGCGGTACCAGGCCCACAGGAGTGTGCTCGCCGCTAGCAGTGAGTATTTCCAATCACTGTTCACGCGAAGGGAGTCTGAGCCCCACAAAGTGATACAGCTGGACTTCTGTGAGCCTGACGCCTTTGAGATAGTACTGAATTACATATACTCATCCTCCCTCTTCGTGGATAGAGGCAGCCTGGCAGCCATCCAGGAGCTGGGCTACAGTCTAGGAATCCCTTTTCTAACCAACATTATGTCAACAAGGCCGCATGTGTCCTACTGCGTCTCCAGAAAAAGGCTGTCCTTCTCAGAGGACGATAACGACATCCAGCTGAGGAGTGTCATTGTGCGCCAGAGCCGAAGGGGTGATGCTCCCGGGGCCRGACGCTACAGTTCAAATGATCAAGGAGAACAGACTCAAGCTTCAGGACACAGGAAACCAAACGAATCAGCCAGAAACACTGCATCCAATCCCAGAAAATCAGCTGAAGCAACTGGTGAGGGTTCTGATAGCAAGCCCATCAGTTCATATGCCTCCATCTTAAAGGGGAAGACATCATCACACACAGGGGCATCAGTAAGGCCACAGCTCACCTCCTCAGTCTCCTTCAGTGAATCTCCAACAGTCATGTTACAGTCTGATCTAAGCACTAAAGAAGAGGAGGAGGCGCAGAGGCTCTACAGATCCAAACCACAATTTCAGGGCCAGGTAGGGGATCCTAGCCAGACCATTGACAGGAGTGGCCCACTCATAAAAAGCCTGCTGCGCAGGTCATTATCCATGGACAGTCCCGTCCCAGTCTTCTCCCCCACACTGGAGCTCAATAAACTGCAAGGTCGAGAACAGTCTGTTGTTAAGATGGTGGCAAATACAGAGGAAGGGATTCAGACAGAGCACAAACAAAGTGTGAAAGTAGTTCCGCCGCTTCTTCTCAAGTCAATGCACCACAGTAGGTATGATAAAGATGAAACTCCAGGAAAGGAGTTCCATGTGAAGACAGAGCCTAGCAGCCCACTGTCTGACCCCTCTGATATCATTAGAATCACAGTTGGGGATTCTCTACCAGTTAACCTCAAAAACAATGAAATGGATTTTGACCAAGGCCCTACTAAGCCATTTTCTAAACTCCCTGGAAAGAGAAGGGTGAGGAGAGACAATCGAAGGTACCCATTCAAAAAGTCTAAAGGGGTGAACGAACATGATTTCCCATGTGAAGATGACGACGACAATATGTCAGAATCTGTACCTCACAACTCCAACATGGATGACAATGATGAAGACTGGACTGATGATCCCAGGAAGAGCAAGATGTTTAAATGTTGGATCTGTTTGAAAGTGTTCAGATCCAATGCTGGATTGCACCGCCATGTTAACATGTATCACAACCCAGATAAGCCATACGCTTGTGACATCTGCCACAAACGCTTCCACACTAACTTCAAAGTCTGGACCCACTGCCAAACCCAGCATGGAGTGGTACAAAACCCTGCTTCATCCTCCAGCTCATTCGAGCTGGATGAGAAGTTTCAGAGGAAGCTGATTGATATTGTGCGGGAGAGAGAAATAAAGAAAGCCTTGCTCATGAAGCTGAGGAGAAATAAGCAGGGTTCGCAGTCTCAGGTATTTGCCAAAAAAGGTGGCCTGAGGTCCAAGTCAAATTTGATATGCCCTTACTGTGGGAAATTGTTTGTGTTTCTGTCTCAGTTCAAGCAGCATTTGAAGACACACCCTGCGGAGAGAGACAACCAAGAGACTGAGAGAGAGAGCAGTCTCTACCAAAAAGACCAGCCCAGTCAGAGAGAGAACACGGACACAGAGGTTTACTCCTGCAGACTCTGCAATGAGAAGCTGTCCTCTCTCTTTGAGCAGGGAGACCACGAGAGGGGCTGTCGACACGCAACCGTGTGCCCTTACTGTGGCCTCCGATTCTCCAGCCCAGCGGTTAAAAAAGAACATGAAGCACACTGCAAGTACAAGAAACTGACCTGCCTGGAGTGCATGAGGACCTTCAAGTCTTCCTTCAGCATATGGAGACACCAGGTGGAGGTTCACAACCACAACATTATGACTGTTAAGGAGCAGATGAGCCATCGAGAGGAGAACAATGGAGAAGTATCTGACCACTTCGGAAGGCCTCTCCATGCCCAGGAGTCTGTGGGAGCGGGGAGCTCCAGAGAAGACATAATCTACAGTGACTCCTCAGGTCCGCCTATGTTGGACTCGGAGGATTCTTCATCATTCGTGCCCGAGGACCTGAATGCTAGCCAGTGTCACAACGAACATCACGGCGAGCTGACAGTGAAGGATGAGCCCATTGAGGAGGCCGTGAGCGAGAGGGAGGACATGATGTCTGGGGCCTCCGTCGAGCCTGAGGAGCCAGGCGTGTGGCCATGCGAAAAATGTGGCAAGCTCTTTGGTGGCCACAAAGACCTGGAGCGTCACCAGGAGCTGCTGTGCCACATCAAACCCTTCATCTGTCACATCTGCAACAAGGCCTTCAGGACCAACTTCCGCCTTTGGAGCCACTTCCAGTCCCACATGTCAACCTCCGACGAACCTGGAGCGAGAGAGKTTGATGACAGGCGCCCTTTGTCTCCCTCCCCCTCACCACCACCAGCGGTCACACATGCAACTGGATGTCCTGCCACACAAGTTTTTCCACCTAAACCAGTGGAGGCAGATTCAGTGGAAGCTAAAGCTGTGGTAGCAAAAGAGAAGGAGAAGCCTGGAAGCTCGTCGTCAATGCCCAGGACCAAGAGGCCAGAGATGGACAGATCACACAGTAGCCCCCTACCCAAGATGGATAGTGTGGATAATTCCCTCACCCCTCAGGAATCAGAAACCCTTTTTTACCATGCCCCCACTCTCTCTGCCCTCACATTTAAGAGGCAGTACATGTGTAAGCTCTGCCAGAGAACATTCAAAACTGCCTTTAGTCTTTGGAGCCATGAGAAGAGCCATAGTCACATTTAATTATGTCTCACACAAACACCTGTACTCTGTTTTGAGCATCTGAGATGATACTTTATGCTCACAGCATCGTAAGAGATCAAATACAACTCAGCCGACACAAGAAAGATTTTGAATGTATCTATTGCTGTTGGTAGTTGGCTTGCCTTCATGTTATCTTTTCCAGTGGCCATGTGTCATAGAGGTGAGAAAGTGAATGTCTGCAATTAACTGCTATTTGACTCATCAGCTCCTTACAATGGTTACTTTGCCATTGATATTAGATTTACACAGTACTGACCTAATTCAGATAACCCCCTTTCAGTTGTCTTTACCTATAGAACTATTTTTTTGGATTCAAGAAAGAGCTTTGTTTAGGAATTGCTGTACTGTACAATTCAAGAACAGTTACGTGCTTTTGCTTAAGTTGTGAATTTTTGTTGATTGATGTGTGAAGATGACATTATGAAGATGATATTAGTGGCCTCAGGCATCATGTTTATTGATATGCACTTTGCAATTCTGTTCAATATTTACATTACATATAATGGTCAAATTACATTGATTTAATTTCAGTTATATGAATCTTTATTTTGAATCCTCTGCATTCCATTAACATTTCAGCTGTAACACTATTTGTTAATTCTTCATTCTGATTTTGTCGTTGCCTCAATGATATTTCATGTAGATTATACAAGTAAACAAGACCAAAGACCAGTTAGTATTTCAACTGACACTTTTTTGTTGTTGTTGTAAATCCTGAGTAAAATAAATAATTTCTTGTTTAATTTTAGCTATCACTCATTAAATTACAGATTATCATTAGTGGATTATTGTGTAAAGAATATGGAAAATATGTACTTTTGGGAAAGGAGTTTTGTTTACGTTCTGCCCACTGGGTGTGGTGTATGGTAGATTTAGTTTTTAATGATTAATTTGGTACACAAATACAACACCACACAAGCGACTTGTATAGTAGAGTGAATTTGAATGGAATTCACAGGAGTGAATTTGAATGGCTAAGAACATGTGTATTTTACTCTCTGTCGGCTCAATACTAGTATGATTAAGTCTGAAATAGTTTGTATGAGGTTGATAATTACACATGTAATCCTATGAATTGATTGCATGGCCTTAGCATATGCATCCTGAGACAATTTTACAATAGTTCTGTTAAAATGAAGCACAGTCAGTTTTTGCATATTAACTTTTTTTTTACATAGATATTTATAATGGTTTACAACCAAGAGCCAATAAGTGTGTATGTATGTATGTATGTATGTATGTATGTATGTATATATATATATATATATATATATATATACACTGTACCAGTCAAAAGTTGGACACCTACTCATTCCAGGGTTTTTCTTTATTTTACTATTTCCATATTGTAGAATAATAGTGAAGAYATCAAAACCATGAAATAACACATGGAATCATGTAGTAGCCAAAAAAGTGTTAAACAAATATATTTTATATTCTTCAAAGTAGCCACCCTTTGAATTTGTTAACACTTTTGCACACTCTAGTCACCTGGAATGCATTTCAATTAACAGGTGTGCCTTGTTCAAAGTTAATTATGTATGTGTATGTATATAATAATTAAGAACATGTGAAAGCAAGACTGTTGCTCTTGGGGGGTAAAAGTGGGATTTGGAAAATAAWTCCCTGTCCTATAACAGAGTCAGAATATAAAGTGTATATTTTGGTTGTTTAAGTGTATACTTTTTGCTGTGGTGGTGATGGCTTCTTAATTACACCTGGAAAAAGGATTTAGAAATTTGGTGGTTAGGTTCAAACAATGTATATATTTATATTTGTGCTCTGGATTTTATGCAAGATCATTAAAAAAAGAAATTGAGTGCAAAGATATAAAATATAATTTTGTGTATATGGCAGTGTTTGTATAATTGTGTACCTATAATTAGTTTGTTTATGAAAATACATACTTTGTGTATTACTGTGCTATTTCTGCAATGATTAATATTTGTATGGTTGCTCAACATGAACTGCAGCAGTTTAGTTTTTTTCTTACAGTTTTTGTGCTTGAATTTTTTTCTGTAATAAAGAGTTGATAATTCAGTAGCTGCCTTGATATTGAGTGTGTATATTGTTTGTATTGTGCTTATAAGAAACTAACACCCTTGAATTAGGGCTGGGAATTGCCAGGGACCTCGCGATACGATATTATCACGATACTTAGGTGCCGATACGATATATATTGCGATTCTCATGTTTCTATATGTATTGCGATTCGATACTGTGATTTTATTGCCGTTAGATATTCCAAACATATTGCTCACCATGTGTCTGCTGCAGAGGGACAAGAGAGAGCCATGAGAAAACACATTTTTATCAGGCATGGAAATAAGTGCTGAAAACAAATTGGCTCCCTATTTAAAAAGATGACGTTTTGGTGCAGGTACACCCAATTAACGCCAAAAATATATTGTTCTATTGTCCAAACTATACAATATATTGTTAAAAATAATATCCTTAAATATAACTGTAGCGATTTTCCTTGGACAGATGGTCACTGCTGTGGGTCACAGATATGTTTTTCAAACTGTTTAGCCACTTGGACAGTGGTGACTAATTTTTTGGCTGTGACTCTGGAAGTGAATTTGCTATCTGCTCTGTGGCCCTTGAGAATATAGAGACTGGAAATGCTTTGTTCTCCATTATTGTACAAGGTCATCCTGTGAATGAAAAATACATGATTGGAGAGGAAACCTTTGCAACTTAGATGAGGAAAAACATCCACACAGCTGCATGGCAAATACTGCTTTTGAATAAAGCATCTGGCCTCTCAACCTAAAAAATGCCTTGACTGTTTAGTTACTAATTCTTTATTTGAAGATTTCCTCAACATCTTTACAACTTGACCTGTCTGAAGCTGCATGCTTGGTATACAGTATACCACAGAGTTTCTAAATGATATATATTATATATACTGGGTGTGGTGTATGGTAGATTTTGTTTTTATTTATTAATTTGGTACACAAATACAACAGCACACAAGCGACTTGTATAGTAGAGTGAATTTGAATGGAATTCACAGGAGTGAATTTGAATGGCTAATAACATGTGTATTTTACTCTCTGTYGGCTCAATACTAGTATGATTAAGTCTGAAAGAGTTTGTATGAGGTTGATAATTACCCAGAGAGGCAAAATGGCGAGACTTCCCGGAACACTTGCGAAATAGACCGAACAGACCAGGTTTATATCGAAGGAGTGCCTATGAATTGAAGGCCTGCACATGTGCAGTTCAGCACGAGATTACCTTTATACCTGATGACGCGTTTCTGTGCATGAGCTTAACTAGCTAACATCGCCATAACATTGCCTATAAGTGTGATCTGGGATTTATATTGTCAGTGGCGACACATCATTCAGGGCAGGCGGGTCAGAGCCCCACCTGTTTTGAACCCCACCTGTTTAGCTATGATTTTGGCTGTTTTGCTTGTTGTTTTGGCATTAATACGTGTCACATATCAGTTTGCAAACAATGTAAAAAAAAAAATTAATAATAATAATTGAGTTAATAAAGCCGCATACAAACATGGTCTCTTTTTTGCTTTCTTGAGTTTGGCAGCTCCAAAATGCAGGTGTTTCAGCCCAGCTCAGTGCTTTCTGCGTAGGGGTGGTAATGTTCTCTAGTTGTGTCGTAATTGGCTCAGTGTTCTGTCACTCATAGGGATGCCATGTCATTGCAAAATTTATGGGGAGAGCTCAAAAATTCAAGCCCCTTGGGTGCTGTCATAGAGTTACATTAGAAGTGCCCATGCAWGAAGTCTCAAAGTCATTGGCCACAGATAAAATGACGTCAAATCACGTTATATCTACAGTAGCTTTGATTGGACTGATCATGTCAACATCAACTTTCAAAATCTTAGCTAGCAAGTTACATAGCAGTCATCATCATGAATCAAGTCAACAATCTACTGGCAAATCCTTTTCAATCCTTGTCATATGAAGATAAGTTATAGATMAAACGTATCGGTGCTCATCGACCATTGGACATTAACATTACACAACAAGTGGGAAATCGCAAATTCAACAATGAGTGGTTTGGAAAAATCAGTGGCAAACTGCAAGCATTGCAAAGCAATCACTAGCCTGCTATTCAGTGGAGTGGATGTGTGGTCCAAGTCTTTAAGAATCTCTTTTAAGGGTTTCTTTTCCAAGCTTAAAAGGATAAACATTGGCCATTCTGTCAATCCAGCATGACTTCTGCCGCTTTCAAAACAACTGGAAACTCAGAACTGGAAAATCTCAGACTTCAGTGAGTTCAAGACAACTGGGAACTCGGGAAAACAACGAGCTCTGACTGGGAAAATACGTTTGAACAGTCATGCAACTCTGAATTCCAAGTCAGGAATTCTGGCTTTTTCGAGAGCTCCGACCTGAAGATCACTAACGTCATGATTCTACCTTGTTTTTTCCCCGAATTACCAGTTGTCTTTGAAAGCACCATAAATCCAGAGAATGCCAGACTTTGATGACAAAGTTTGCCTACGAAAGACCGCCGCACCACCTTCCTGTTCAAGTGAGCATAGCACAATAAGGCGAGTCCAAAAATGAATTGTATGCTGCTGCATAAATGATGTAATATGCCAGGGAGATATGTATACTGTAGCTAAGAAAGTAATACTAAATGTATGTTGTGTAGTAAGCTGTTAGTAGTCCATGTGCCCCACCCTATTAATTTGGGCCATTTCCCCTCATAATTTAGCCTACTGTTCTGACTTGGTGGTGCACATGTAACCTATAGCCTGTTTTAGAGAAATGTCATCATCGAATATTGTAAGAGCTTTAATTGTCTGCTTATATGCCCCCTTTATTTATCCTACGGTTCTGACTCGGTGTACAGGGAGAATACTGTAAGAACGGCCCATGTTATGAATTCTGTCGTCGTACATTTAAAAAGTGCTGAACAACTWGTTATATTGACTATGTCCGTCCTAGCTCGCTCATTGTCTTAATCRAAATTACGGATTGCCATTTATCCTCTCGTCGTCCCCTTATGCCATAGTTTGTACATCTCAATTGTCAGTAGAAACCACATTTGTTTAAGCCAGTCAGCCATATGAGCTATGCTTTTTTTTTAAGGCAGTAAATGAGGCTGAATGAACTGTTTCACTGCCAGACAAGGCTCTGCTGATAGCCAGGAGTAAAATTGGTAAGGTGTTGGGACTGCTGTTGGGGCAGCTTTATGTAGGCCCTAACAGTTTGTGGGCACCGTTTGTCACCGTTATAGTCCAATTAATATATTGTTAAGTGTTGTGTAGTGGCTTTAATGACATGCATCTAAAAGAGTTTGCCCCAACATTTACATGCTAAAATCGCCACTGTCTATTGTAGAAGCGGTTTCTGCCTATCTTCATACTGTACTGTCTTTCAATATACTTCACAAATCTGAACCTGTAAAGGAGAAGACAGACCAACACAAATGTCAGTCATCTGCAGTAAATCACCTGCTTGGTGTGGAAGAAGCGCGGCAATTGAACGTGTAGAGTCAGGAAATTAACAGAAAATGACGACCAATGTTCTGTGGTCAGACGCAATAGGACGGCCACTCACTGCGCACGGCCGAAGTTCGCGTTGGTCTGTCTTTTCCTTAATTAACATCAGTAAGCACAGAACCAGGTGGTYTTCTAGAATAACAATTGGGAAAGTGAAGTCAGTTAGGATTATCGATTTTATTTTCAAAAGTGAAACACCTTTCTGCACATTATTTTCTAATAACAAAAGCTAATGTCAGAAACATAAATAAGATAGTTACTTTACAATTACTTAAAGCAGTTATTAAATGAAAACSTGTTTCAGACAGACATGCTACTTTTGCAGCACTTTCTTCATACAAAAACATAAAAGCTCAAATTGTACTATCGGATGTGAAAGGTCATGTTTCAGTGTTGACAAAGGCATTTTGTGAAAGAATAGGGATAGATAACTAGGATCCTAAAATGACTGCTTACAAATGTGAATAAAGCGGATTAGACATTTGATGGTGGTACTTCTAGTGTACTACCAGTGCTTCTAACTAATACTTAAGACACTCACAGGCCTGCAAATGCCGATGTCAATGAAGCAATTACATCCCATAGTCAATAAAGCACACAGCCTAGTCCCTGATCCATTTGTGTTGTCTTGATAACATCCTATGGTCACAATCATAGGAGCTGGCAAGACAGCACAAACAGATCTGGAACCAGGCTACCCACAGCCATGTTTTACRATGCAAATCATCTTGAGACTCCCTCACAGTGCTAAGGTGTCTTTTATCAGCCTTCTCATGGTGGTGCTTACTGAGGTGCCCAGCGTATCAGTGATCTGAAAAGTGATTTTGTACAGGTAAGGCTGTACGTCTTTGAGGCTGGTGTCGAACACATTGTCCACTTCCGACTGTGTGGGCATTTTGGGTAGGTACTCGTGCTGGTTGATCACCTCCACAATGTTGATCACCTTCTCGCCCAGCTTCTCGCCCACTTTCTCCCGGCAGATCTGTCTCTCCTGCTCGTTGGCCAGGTTGACGACATTGACCTTAATGCTCCAGACCTCCCATGGAATACACTCATCAGAGAAAGGCCAGCGAGACTTCTTTTTCTGGTAGAACTCCAGTGAGATTTGTCCCATTCCATCAGTCCCGTTGCCCATGGCATCCTGTAAAGAACAACATAGATCCAGAGGTCAATGGATTGCAGTTTAAGAAAAATACAGCTAGCTACATGTTTTAATGTATAATGTCAATTTCAATATCCAAACAATCAGAATAATCAGACAGGCTTACCTTGAATTCGCCCACTGCTTTCCTGATGACCCTGTCAAGCTCATCTGAAGAAACACGAACAAAACTGAAATCAATAAAGTCGCAGTCAATGTCCTGTGTGCCAACAGTGCCAATGGAGTAGGTGCCCTCTTTCTTGTAGTGAAATTTTCCAGTGCTGCGATGCAATAGGATAGTGTGCAACAGAGCCAGCATAGCCTCGTCGACCTGTCTTCCCTCCACAGACACCTCCAGAACCTCTGAACGGCAGTTCATGATGATCTGCTTCCCCACAGTGGCAGGTTGAATATATGGGGAAACTAGCAAGCTATTGAAACACACCCTTCAATTGTTGTTTACGTTCCATAAAACAGGGCTAAACATCAAAATGAGCTAGCTAGCGGACGTTAGATGCTACTGCTAGATAGCTATTGTGAGTAGTTAGCTATAACGCGCAGCAAACGTTATTTCCCTCGAGCAAGTTCGATGGTTATCAAGAGAAGGCGCAACTTTCAGATTCACTTGATGAATATAGCAACATATGTTGTTGCTTGCTAGCTATGTTCTTTAAATGTATTTATTCATAATAACTTGCTGACACAAAGTGTAATGTCGTCGTTCTTACTAGAGAGGAGGAGCCATTTCTGTAAACACAACACTGGAAAATCTACGGAATGTAGTTTGGTCCAATCCGAGCCTTGTATCTCTGCAACGTAACATAACGTGTATCGATAATAGCTATGTAATTGCAGTTATTTCCGCATCAGAAAGCTGATTTTCTTATATAACAAAATGTATTTGAAGATATAATTGATMGTTTCAAAAGACCCACTTGAGGTTAAAACAGGGCGCACTTGGGGTGCTTTAAGATATCGCTATGCACTCTGGGAATAACAGTTCAAGTCACATATATCGCATTGGCAAGTTTTCGATTTCGGTCATCGTTGGTGTCGGAGATGCTCTGCAAGTTTGAGATGGGGCTTTATAAGAACTTCACGAAATTAGCATCCCCCCCCCGTCGTTTAAAGCTAGCCACATATTACTTTCACTTTGTTTTACACCATGGACGCCAGAAATGATTAATGAACATTACATTTTGGAATACGTGTTACTGAGTAGCAGCTAGCTAACTTGCTTGCTAGCTACTGCAATTTACTAGAATAACGTTACACGTTAGCTAGTAATCGAATGAAAGAAAGGTCTGAAGTTAGCTAACTTACTGTTGTTGGCTAGCTAGTCAAAGACAGACATTTGATACAATGTTGTTCAGCTAGAGCTGTGGAACGTACTTAGAAGCTTGGTAAAACGTAACGTTACTCAGAATAACACTCACGTTATTTTAGCTAGCTAACGTTACTTGCAATAAAGGAAACAATGTATTTTACTTGCTTGTTTTTAGCTACCTAGCTAGCATTCTTCTGACTGCAGTTTCAAACCAGATAGATAGCAAGATTAACGTTACATCCTTGAGAAGTCTGTCGCCAGCCAAGTTACTCGTCTTGGGTATTTTATTTTCGTTTAAAGTTGCTCCTCAATCAGGAGCCAGGATATTATTGACAAGAGGCTGACATTAGCTTGCATACTGGTTCAGTGGTTGAACTTGTGGTAGCAAGACTAGCTCCCATTGCTATAATAGCTGGATCTAGTCCTCCGTTAGCTAACTGTCTTGAATGACAGGGACTTTCTTGCAAAGATCATCAGACCATGTTTTTGTACTGGTCTTACTTTTAAGGGGGCGTTGTTATTAGCTAAATACATAGCTAGCTAACCAAGTAAATTGCTGAGGATGCCTGGCTCAGAAATTCATCTTCCAAATGCTGATTTGGGAGAATTGGACTCAGAAAGTCTCCCTTCAAATTCCGGTTTGGGAGACTTGCCATGGCTTTGCATGGTTACACTGTTCATTGCCTCCATCATTACATTGATACTGTATCTAGTACAGTATTTTTACAGCGATCTACGGATACAGATGCCTGAGCAAAACAATGCTGGTTCGGGGGAAGCGGACGTTCTGTTGGGATGGGCGCTTTCACTGAACAGTTGGAAAAGTCAATGGAGAGGGGCTTGGTGCAGAGCTTTGAATGATGAATCGACGAAGTCTGGGGTAAGACTAGCTACCGTTTGTACGCCATATATGTGATACATACGTTTCCATTACTGGCCGTTACAGGTTAGCTTATATTTAACGCCACCATGGAATTTTCAAATAACCTGCTCTTGGTGCTACTGTGGATTTAATATCTTTCTGAGTTTTCTGTGGTTTTTGTAGAATCACCTGCAACTGTACACGGACATTTACAAGATACCCTTTTCCCCTAAACGAAAACAAATACAGTATCGCTAATAGCAGGTTAGTTGAAAAATTCAAGTCCCATGTCGACCAATAGCTTGTTTCACTTAACAAATTACTATTGGGAAACTACAGAGCTGACTGTAGCTACGCATTTTTTTTTTTAAATAGTCCCTGGTAGACTTTACAAAGAATCCACTGTAGCCAAACAAACAATATATGAATACAGGATCTGTATGAACCTAACAAGACTTGAGCACACATGTGAGCATCGTGACAGCACAAGCTCCCTGTCACGGAATACAGTGTCAACAATCTTGATTCCCATACATTGACACTGCCTTGTTGAAACCTCATCTCTCAAGTTACTGTCAAGAGTTGAAGCCCCTGTAGCTGCAAACTGTAAACGTGATACAAATTGTAAAGGTGATCCATTTCTTCCATGTTCTCTAACTCTTTGATTGAAACTGTCAAAATGAAGTGTAATGTTGAGATAATGACAGTTATTGCTGATCACCTCCTGACCTGATCGGTGTACTCCTAACTCACACAGTGCCCAGTGAAACTAATATTAGAAGAGGACGGCCTCGAGTCATCAGAACTGGTGGTTGGCCAAGTGTCCAGCTTCAAGAAGTCTGCTAGTCAGAAGGTAAGATAGTCCCGGTGTATCAGACTGGCTCTCATCCAATGGTTCTCAATAAATTGCACACACAATGTAAAGCTCAGTACATTAATGAATTATAGCCCAGATATGGTTTTATCATTGTTTTTGAATGCTTCTTTTCCTGACTAAAATCAAGAGTGAGTTAAGATGAGGAATCTGGATCAATGTTGTCATTGTTGATCCCAGTGCAGCGTCCTCATTCTCCTCCTATAGCCAATGAAATAATGTTTCTTTTGGCAGTGTTGGCCTCTTTAACATTCATTACAGCTGGAAAAGTAAGCATTTATGCTGTTGCCATTTCCTAATCAACATGCCCTAATGTCATAACCCGGCTCTGTAGTCAATCCGGTCTTCCACTGTAATTCAATGTAGAGGGGCTGCTCTACTGGTGCTACAGCCATTTAACTTAATTTCAGGTCTGCAGTGGCCAATCTCCTGAGTTACACAATGTCCATTAACTTCACTGGCACTTCCAGACATTTTCCCCCTCCCCTTAAATTGTCTGGCTGGAGCCAATAGCAGCCTCTTTGCAGTTTTCATGCTGTAAGCTCACTTTTACTACCTCCTCTCCAGTTCTAAGTTTATGGGATCCTCATATAACCAGCCCTCTTCTAAAAGGAAGGTGAACAACATTCTCAGAAGTTATCAATAAGATTTTCAACAATAGCATTGGCAGATTTTGTATGGAGAAACAAAGCAAAGCAGTGATTTAAACTAGTCTGTGTTATTAAATGCCTGCTCAGTTTTTTTTCTTTTTTTTCTGTAATATGCAAGATCCAGATGCTGCTTCATTGTTTTTTGCTCCCAGAGACTTTGGTGAACAAAGGTGTGTCCTTGCCCTGCCTCCATTGGTATGTGTGTATGTAGTAAGAAGCTTAGGTAGCGGTCCCCTTATAGCCAGCCCAGTACAGATCAGCACTGTAAAACAACTCGGAACTCGAGTTCTCCAACTTCTGACTCCAGTGTATTCAAGACAACTGGGACCTCTGGAGTGGAGAAAAACTAGCTCCGACTAGGAAAAATCGTTAGAACGGTCATCTAACTCAGATTTCTAAGTGGGAAACTTTGGCATCTTTCTAGCGCTCCAACCTGAAGATCAATGATGTCATGATTTGACCTAGTTTTTTTTCTTCCAGAGTTACCAGGTGTCTTGAAAGCACCATAAGGAGACGAGGGAACCAATGACAAGGAGGGTCAAGCAGGGAGAAATGGGCAGTACCTGCCTTTAATGAGATGCTTCATGTTTGAGCTTTCAAGTTGATTGTTGTCACACTCTGAAAAAAGCAACACACATTGTTACCATTAAGGAAAAACTACAGGTTAACCAATTGTAATGTGAGCCACGTATGCAGTTTGCAAGAATACCATAATCATAGTTAGGCATGTTTAGCACCAAGCACCTTTTTACCTCAAATAAATTTTTGAGTGTTCCCTCGCTTATTGTATGGTACTATTGTAACTATTTGCTGTCTTGTCTTCTCCTAGGCTGCACGATGCAAGGTGGTCGGGGACAAGCTTCAGTTCTCCCTCAGTGCTTCACCATCAGCCATGTGTCCAGGAGAGCCCTGTAGGTACAGCGTAACGATATCTCCACTTGAACTGCAGGTAAATGAACACAACAGTTGTGCTCACTACATCTGCAGCTATAATCTATCCCTTCCCATTTCTATTGGAGCTATGCTTAATACGAACAAAGGGAGAGCGAGTCAGAGGTGGCAGGGTTCCTGGTTGTCTTAATGGAGGAAGCTCTGATTTATTGAACATGACGCACTTCAGCAGAGCTTCGCTTCTGCTACGAGAATCAGATTAAATGGCGAGGACCCAGAGGTTGATAAATGCCCTGGAGACCTTGTTTAAATTACTGTCAGTGTCATGTAAAATACTGAAAGGGATGAGTTCCCAGCTCCCTCATTTTTTGGTCCCCTACTACCTCCACTTTCATTGTTAGGAGTATAATCACAGACACAATCACATACTAATGGAATTAAGAATTTTCCCAAAAATAATTGTCTTGACGTTGAGTGATAGGCTCTCTTTCATGCAAAACAAAGTAGAGATGGCTTGATTCATCTATTTTAGTAGCACGGCCCATAACTGACTGGGCACGATTTACAGTCAAGTCTCACGATTTACAGTCAAGTCTCACGATTTACAGTCAAGTCTCAGGTTTACCCACAATGTTTACGCAATCTAGCCTTTGTCTCTCTGCTTGAATTAAAGGTATTTCGAAATAAGGTGCTTTACTTGTTGCCTCATTGTGGGCCTGATCTGAATCTGCCATAAATACAAATCCAGTGAGAGGTTTAATAGGATACTTTGGGGATTTTGGCAATGAGGCCCTGTATCTACTTTCCCTGAGTCAGATGGACTCGTGGATACCATTTTTATATATCTGTGTCCAGCATGAAGGAAGTTACAGGTAGTTTTGCGAGCCATTGCTAACTAGCGTTAGCACAATGACTGGAAGTCTATGGGAATCTACTAGCATGCTAGCAGTTACCCGAGACTTCCAGTCACTGCACTAATGCTAGTTAGCAATCCCTTTTAAAAAGCTGAAGTTCGGTCAGGACACCTTTGTTATTGTTTTGGATATGCTGTTGTTTTTGGGTGGTGTAGAAGGAGACTATTTGTTTTTTACAGGTCTCTTCGGTTTGGTCTGGAAAACTCCTAGGGACAGGCTTTTCGAAATATTTTCATCCTTTTTTATGTTGCGACGAATGACTGACTAACCAACACTAGAATTGTTCTTGTCATGAGTAATTGTGAATGGATATACACTGAGTGTACAAAACGTTATGAATTCCATGACATAGACTGACCAGGAGAATCCAGATGAAATCTATGATCCCTTATTAATGTCACTTGTTAAATCCACTTCAATCAGTGTTGGGGGTGGGGGGGGRTGTGTTAAAGAAGGATTTTTAAGCCTTGCGATATGGATTTTGTATGTGTGCCATTCAGAGGGTGAATGGGCAAGACTAAATATTTAAGTGCCTTTGAATGAGGTMTGATAGTACGTGCTTGACACAACTGTGGGAAGCATTGGAGTCAACATGGACCAGCATCCCTGTGGATTGCTTTCAACATCTTGTAGAGCCCATGCCCCAACAAATTGGTGCAACTCAATATTAGGAAGGTGTTCTTAATGTTTTTTTGTGCACAGTGTATTTATACAGTATATTGAGACCGTGTGTGTTTCTCTTTCTGCCTCACACGCTCTGTGGTTGCGCGGCTCAGTGCACTTTGGCTATGTAAATCACACAGTTCTAACATTACTGTAGTATGATTGCAGTGGAGGCATTTCATGTGACTCACGTGATGAAATAAAATTATCAGTCACATGCGCCAAATACAATAGGTGTAGACCTCAGTGAAATGCTTACTTACGAGCCCCAAACCGACAATCTAGTTAAGAAAAATATGGATAAGAAATAAAAGTAACAAGTAATTAAAGAGCAGCAGTAAAATAACAATAGAGAGACTATATACAGGGGGGTACCGGTACAGAGTCAATGTGCGGGGGCACCGGTTAGTTGAKGTAATATGTACATGAAGGGAGAGTTATTAAAGTGACTATACATAGATGATAACAACAGAGAGTAGCAGCGGTGTAAAAGAGGGGGAGTGGAGGGGGGCAATGCAAATAGTCTGGGTAGCCATTTGATTAGGTGTTCAGGATACTTAAGGCTTGGGGTAGAAGCTGTTTAGAAGCCTCTTGGACCTAGACTTGGTGCTCCGGTACCGCTTGCCGTGCAGTAGCAGAGAGAGCAGTCTATGACTAGGGTGGCTGGAGTCTTTGACAATGTTTAGGGCCTTCCTCTGACTCCGCCTAGTACAGAGGTCCTGTATGGCAGGGAGCTTGGCCCCAGTGATGTACTGGGCCGTTCGCACTACCCTCTGTGGTGCCTTGCGGTCGGAGGCTGAGCAGTTGTCATACCAGGCAGTGATTCAACCATTCAGAATGCTCTCGATGGTGCAGCTGTAAAACTTTTTGAGGATCTGAGGACCCATGCCAAATCTTTTCAGTCTCCTGAGGGGGAATAGGTTTTGTCCTGCCATCTTAACGACTGTCTTGGTGTGCTTGGACCATGTTAGTTTGTTGGTGATGTGGACATCAAGGAACTTGAAGCTATCAACCTGCTCCACTGYAGCTCCGTCAATGAGAATAGGGGAGTGCTTGGTCCTCTTTTCCTATAGTCCACAATCATCTCCTTTGTCTTGATCACGTTGAGGGAGAGGTTGTTGTCCTGGCACCACATGGCCAGGTCTCTGACCTCCTTCCTATAGGCTGTCTCGTCGGTGATCAGGCCTACCACTGTTGTGTCATCTGCAAACTTAATGATGGTGTTGGAGTTGTGCCTGGCTGTGCAGTCATGAGTGAACAGGGAGTACAGGAGGGGACTGAGCACACACCCCTGAGGGGCCCCTGTGTTGAGGATCAGCGTGGCGAATGTGTTGTTACCTACCCTTAACACCTGGGGGCGGCCCGTCAGGAAGTCCAGGATCTAGTTGCATAAGGTGTTTAGTCCCAGGGTCCTTATCTTATTGATGAGCTTTGAGGACACTATGGTGTTGAACGCTGAGCTGTAGTCAATGAAGAGCATTCTCACATAGGTGTTCCTTTTGTCCAGGTGGGAAAGGGCAGTGTGGAGTGCAATAGAGATTGCATCATCTGTGGATCTGTTGGGGCGGTATGAAAATTGGAGTGGGTCTAGGGTTTCTGGGATAATGGTGTTGATGTGAGCCATGACCAGCCTTTCCAAGCACTTCATGGCTACAGACGTGAGTGCTATGGGTCGGTAGTCATTTAGGCAGGTTACCTTAGTGTTCTTGGGCACAGGCACTATGGTGGTCTGCTTAAAGCATGTTGTTATTGCAGACTCGGTCAGGGAGAGGTTGAAAATGTCAGTGAAGACTTGCCAGTTGGTCAGCGCATGTACACGTCCTGGTGATTCATCTGGCCTTGTGAATGTTGACTTGTTTAAAGGTCTTACTCACATCGGCTGCGGAGAGCGTGATCACACAGTCTTCCGGAACAGCTAGTGCTCTCATGCATGTTTCAGTGTTATTTCCCTGAGCATTGAAGTAGTTTAGCTCATCTGGTAGGCTGTCATGGACAGCTCTTGGCTGTGCTTCCCTTTGTGGTCTGTAATGGTTTGCCAGCCTTGCCACATCTGACAAGCGTCAGAGCCGGTGTAGTATGATTCGATCTTAGTTCTGTATTGACGCTTTGCCTGTTTGATGGTTCGTCGGAGGGAATTGCGGGATTTCTTATAAGCTTCCGGGTTAGAGTCCCGCTCCTTGAAAGCGGCAGCTCTAGCCTTTAGCTCAGTGCGGATGTTGCCTATAATCCATGGCTTCTGGTTGGGGTATGTACTAGAGGTCGACCGATTAATCGGAATGGCCGATTAATTAGGGCCGCTTTCAAGTTTTCATAACAATCGGAAATCGGTAATTTTGGATGCCGATTTTTACCGAATTTAAAAACATATTTTTCATAAATCAATCTTAACATAATCACTAGTTAACTAGCTTGTCCTGCGTTGCATATAATCAATGCAGTGCCTGAAATTGTCACTTCTCTTGCGGTCAGTGTAAGCAGAGTCAGGGTATATGCAGCAGTTTGGGTTGCCTGGCTCATTGCGAACTGTGTGAAGACCATTTCTTCGCCATAATTTTACATAATTATGACAACATTGAAGGTTGTGCAATGTAACAGCAATATTTAGACTAAGGGTTGCCACCCGTTCAATAAAATACGGAACGATTCCATATTTCGATGAAAGAATAAACTTGTTTCGAAATGATAGTTTCCCGATTTTACCATATTAATAACATAAGGCTCGTATTTCTGTGTGTATTATATTATAATTAAGTCTATGGTTTGATAGAGCAGTCTGACTGAGCGGTGGTAGGCAGCAGCAGGCTCGTAAGCATTCTTTCAAACCACACTTTTCTCCGTTTGCCAGCAGCTTTTCGCAATGCTTGAAGCACAGTACTGTTTATGACTTCAAGCCTATCAACTCCCGAGATTAGGCTGGCAATACTGTAGTGCCTATAAGAACATCCAATAGTCAAAGGTCTATGAAATACAAATGGTATAGAGAAATAGTCCTATAATAACTACAACCTAAAACTTCTTACCTGGGAATATTGAAGACTCATGTTAAAAGGAACAGCCAGCTTTCATATGTTCTCATGTTCTGAGCAAAGAACTTAAACGTTAGCTTTTTTACATGGCACATATTGCACTTTTACTTTCTTCTCCAACACTTTTTTTGCATTATTTAAACTAAATTGAACATGTTTCATTATTTATTTGAGTCTAAATTGATTTGATTGATGTATTATATTAAGTTTAAATAAGTGTTCATTCAGTATTGTTGTAATTGTCATTATTACAACTAATATATATTTTTCTAATCAATAATCGGCATATTTTTGGTCCTCCAATAATCRGTATCGGCGTTGAAAAATCATAATCGGTCGACCTCTAGTCCAGAAGTTATTTTCGGTCATAAGAAACGGTACTGGCAACATTATGTAAAAAAATAAGTTGCAAACAATTGAACAAAAAACAATCGAATGGGGGCACGTAAAATGTCTGCCTTCTCCGGCGCCATTTTAAAAGTCTTAAGCTACTTTAAATGGAATCCTTTTGTTCTCAGGTATTTTTTTTCCTCAACCAGAAGAGACTAGGCTATGTTCATTCACCATTACTATAATGACACAGGAAGTTTGTTGTCAACATTTCCGCACACATTGATGATAAATAGTCGTGTTCAGGCAACAACAAAAAGAAAGTGCATTTGGAAATGATTCAGACCCCTTGACTTTTTACACATTGTTATGTTACAGCCTTATTCTAAAATTTATTAAATTGTTTTTTTCCCCTCAAGCTACACACAATACCCCATAATGACAAAGCAAAAATCGGTTTAGACATTTTTGTAAATCTATTTTTAAAAAGCATACAGTACCAGTCAAAAGTTTGGACACTAATTTGCATTATTCTAGAAGTGTTTGCCTTATGGAAGCGGGATTGATTCTCACAACAAAAATTTATATGTATGTACAGTTGAAGTCAGAGGTTTACAAACACTTAGGTTGGAGTCATTAAAACTTTTTTCTACAACTCCATACATTTCTTGTTGACAAACTATAGTTTTGGCAAATCGGTTAGGTCATCTACTTTGTGCATGACAAGTAATTTTTCACAGACAGGTTATTTCACTCACAATTCCAGTGGGTCAGAAGTTTACATACACTAAGTGTCTTTAAACAGCTTGGAATATTCCAGAAAATTATGTCATGGCTTTAGAAGCTTCTGATAAATGATGTCAATTAGCCCGAGTCAATTGGAGGTGTACCTGTGGATGTATTTCCAGGCCTACCTTCAAACTCAGTGCCTCTTTGCTTGGGAAAATCAAAAGAAATCAGTCAAGACCTCAGAAATATAATTGTAGGCCTCCACAAGTCTGGTTGACCCTTGGGAGCAATTTTCAAACGCCTGAAGGTACCACGTTCATCTGTACAAACAATAGTACGCAAGTATAAACACCATGGGACCACGCAGCCGTCATACTTCTCAGGAAGGAGATGCGTTCTGTCTCCTAGAGATGAACGTACTTTGGTGTGAAAAGTGCAAATCAATCCCAGAACAGCAGCAAAGGACCTTGAAGATGCTGGAGGAAACAGTTACAAAAATATCTATATCCACAGTAAAATGAGTCAAATATCGACATCACCTGAAAGGCCGCTCAGCAAGGAAGAAGCCACTACTCAGAAACCGCCATAAAAAAGCCAGACTACAGTTTGCAACTGCACTGTTACGCACGCCTCTATGAAGAGGGAACGCAACACCCTGCTACAACTCAACTCCCCGTGAAGTGAAAGAGGTATGGACTGTAGGTGTGAGTAAGGATGACAAAAGGCAGAGAATTCACCGTTTACTAGGGATTTATTCCTTCACATGGTCATTTTGGGGGAAAGGGGCTGGACAGAACTTAAGCAAAGAAAGTAAATATCAAAGCCCCCTCTCCTACCTACCCACTACTTACCTAACTTAGCACCACCTGGCGCGCTAACCAAAATACAGGGGGTAGTCCACCCAGGTCTTTCCTAGTGTGCCTAGACAGTGAATATACTACGGGTATATGTATGCCCACGGGCCTCTTGCCTAAGCACTCCCTAGGTGCGTTCCCCTTCCCCCCTGGCAACAAATGAAACAATATTAAACAATTTCACAAACAAACTGAGAAACACAGGACATCAAATAAGCTCTATCTGACTGAGCAACAAACTAACACAGAACATACCAAAGCTGCTCCCAGCAACAACGAACACAGTAAATAACCCACAGCCATCAGCCTTCTCTCTCAGCAATCATCTTAGGATATGCAATCAATCTCCCCTCTGAGCAACAGAACACTGCCTTATATAGCTTCAGAAGGAATCTAATTGAAGACAGCTGCGTCCTGACGAGGGGGCGGGGTCAGCTCTCCAATCATCAATTCGGGGCCTACCAATCAGCTGCTTGGGGAGAATTTCAGGARGCCATTTCCTGAAACACACACTCAAATACACAGAAACTGGGGAACGTAACATGCACATGGGGACAAAGATCGTACTTTTTTGAGAAATGTCCTCTGGTCTGATGAAACAAAAATAGAACTGTTTGGCCATAATGAACATTGTTATTTTTGGAGGAAAAAGGGGGATGCTTGCAAGCTGAAGAACACCATCCCAACCGTGAAGTACGGGGGTGACAGCATCATGTTGTGGGGGTGCTTTTCTGCAGGAGGGTCTGGTGCACTTCACAAAATAGATGGCAATATGAGGAAGGAAAATTATGTGGATATATTGAAGCAACATCTCAAGACATCAGTCAGGAAGTTAAAGCTTGGTCGCAAAGGGGTCTTCCAAATGGACAATGACCCCAAGCATACTTCCAAAGTTGTGGCAAAATGGCTTAAGGACAACAAAGTCAAGGTATTGGAGTGGCCATCACAAAGCCATGACCTCAATCCCGTAGAAGATTTGTGGGCAGAACTGAAAAAGCGTGTGTAAGCAAGGAGGCCTACAAACCTGACTCAGTTACACCTGCTCTGTCAGGAGGAATGGGCTAAAATTCACCCAACTTATCGTAGGARGCTTGTGGAAGGCTACCTGAAACATTTGACCCAAGTTTAACAATTTAAAGGCAATGCTACCAAATAGTAATTGAGTGTATGTAAACTTCTGACCTACTGGGAATGTGATAAAAGAAATAAATGCTGAAATAAAACATTCTCTCTACTATTATTCTGACATTTCACATTCTTAAAATAAAGTGGTGATCCTAACTGACCTAAGACAGGGAATTTTTACTAGGCTTAAATGTCAGGAATTGTGAAAAACTGAGTTTAAATGTATTTGGCTAAGGTGTATGTAAACGTCTGACTTCAGCTGTGTGCGTGTTGATTTATTTCATAGTTTTGATGTCTTCACTATTATTCTATAATGTAGAAATTAGTAAATATAAAGAAAAACCCTTGAATGAATAGGTGTCCAAACTTTTTACACACACATGCATATTTATATATATATTTACTGTATATATGTATGTATGTATGTATGTATGTATGTATGTATGTGTATATGTATATCTGTGTATGCGTGTGTGTGTAAAACATTTGGACACCTATTCATTCAAGGGTGTTTCTTTATATTTACTAATTTCAACATTATAGAATAATAGTGAAGACATCAAAACTATGAAAAAACACATATGTAATCATGTCATGTAACCAAAAAAAGTGTTAAACAAATCTAAATAATATTTAAGATTCTTCAAAGTAGCCACACTTTGCCTTGATGACAGCTTTGCACACTCTTGGCATTCTCTCAACCAGCTTTATGAGCAATGCTTTTCCAACAGTCTTGGAGTTCCCACATATGCTTAGCACTTGTTGGCTGCTTTTCCTTAACTCTGCGGTCCAACTCATCCCCAAACCATCTCAATTGGGTTGAGGTCAGGTGGTTGTGGAAGCAAGGTCATCTGATGCAGCACTCCATCACTCTCCTTCTTGGTCAAATAGCCCTTACACCCCCAGAGGTGTGTTGGGCCATTGTCCTGTTGAAAAACAAATGATAGTCCCATTAAACCCAAACCAGATGAGGTGCAGAATGCTGTGGTAGCCATGCTAATAAATCACAGAATGTGTCACCAGCAAAGCACCCCCACACCAACACACCACCTCCTCCGTGCTTCACGGTGGGAACCACACATGCAGAGATCATCCGTTCACTTTCTCTGCGTCTTACAAAGACACGGTGGTTGGAACCAAAAATCTCATATGGACTCATCAGACCAAAGGACATATTTCCACCAATCTAATGTCCATTACTTGTGTTTCTTGGCTTAAGCAAGTCTCTTATTCTTATTGGTGTCCTTTAGTCGTGGTTTCTTTGCACCAAAATTGACCATGAAGGCCTGATTCACACAGTATCTTCTGAACAGTTGATGTTGAGATGTTTCTGTTACTTGAACTTTGAAGCATTTATTTGGGCTGCAATTTCTGAGGCTGGTAACTAATGAACTCATCCACTGCAGCAGAGGTAAATCTGGGTCTTCCTTTCATGTGGCGGCCCTCAAGGGAGCCAGTTTCATCATAGCACTTGATGGTTTTTGCGAAAGTTCTTGAAATGTTCCTTATTGACTGATCTTCATGTCTTAAAGTAATGATGGACTGTCATTTCTCTTTGTTTTTTTGACTTGGTATTTTACCAAATAGGGAATCTGTATTCCACCCCTACCTTGTCACAACACAACTGATTGGCTCAAATGCATTAAGAAGGAAAGAAATTCCACAAACTAACTTTTAACAAGGCCCACCTGTTAATTGAAATGGATTCCAGGTGACTACCTCATGAAGCTGGTTGAGAGAATGCCAAGCGTGTGCAAAGCTGTCAAAGCATAGGGTGGCTACTTTGAAGAATCTCAAATCTCAAATATATTTTAATTTGTTTAACACTTTTTTGGTTACTACATGATTACATATGTGTTATTTCATAGTTTTGATGTCTTCACTATTATTCTACAACATAGTAAAAATAAAGAATAACCCTTGAATGAGTAGGTGTGTCAACTTTTGACTGGTACTGTAAGTGTTCAGACCCTCTACTCAGTACTTTGTTGAAGCACTTTTGGCATCGATTACAGCCTCAAGTCTTTGGTATGACGCTACAAGCTTGGCAAACCGGTTTCATCAGACTAGAGAATCTTGTTTCTTATGGTCAGAGTCCTTTAGGTGCCTTTAGGCAAACTCCAAGCGGACCGTCATGTGCCTTTTACTGAGGAGTGGCTTCCGTCTGGCGACTCTACCGCCAAAGGCCTGATTGGTGGAGTGCTGCAGAGATGGTTGTCCTTCTGGAATGTTTTCCCATCTCCTTAGAGGAACTCTGGAGCTCTGTCAGAGTGACCATCGGATTCCTGGTCGCCTCCCTGACCAAGGCCCTTCTCCCCCTGATTTCTCAGTTTGGCCGGGTGGCCAGCTCTAGGAAGAGTCTTGGTGTTTCCAAACTTCTTCCATTTAAGAATGATGGAGGCCACTGTGTTCTTCGGCCCTACAATGCTGCAGAAATTGTTAGGTACCCTTCCCCAGATCTGTTTTTTGACACAATCCTGTCATGAACCTCTACGGACAATTCGTTCAACCTCATGGCTTGGTTTTTGCTTTGACATGTACTTCCAACTGTGGGACCTTGATAGACAGGTGTGTGCCTTTCCAAATCATATCCAATCAATTGAATTTACCACAGGTGGACTCCAATCAAGTTGTCGAAACATCTCAAGGTTGATCTATGGAAACAGGATGCACCTGAGATCAATTTCGAGTCATAGCAAAGTGTCTGAATACTTAAGGTCTTTCTGATTTTAATTTAATTTATTTTTTAAATAAATTAGCATTCATTTCTAAACCTTTTCGCTTTGTCATTATAGGGTGTTTGTAGATTGAGGAACATTTTTTAATTTAATCAATTTTAGAATAAGGCTGTCAAAATAACAAAATGTGGAAAAAGTCAAGGGTTCGGGAATACTTTCCGAATGCACTGCATGTTTGTTGTGCTCTCCATTACTTAGAGCACAGTACAAGCGAACTTAAGTAACCCTTAGGCCTACACTGTTTCCAGTCTGACCGGAATCTACTTTTACTGATCAAACTTTTGTTTTACTTAATCCAGGCATTTTACCTGGGTATTTCAGTGCTATCAGAAAAAGCCTTTGTTTGGTAACACAGATTTGTCTGTACAGCCAGAGCAGAATCGAGGCATAATGGGAGAGGATGGCCCAGGGCTGTGGCGGTTAGGATTGCACATTTTGGGGAATATTCAGAGGTGGAAACTTTCCATGGGAATATATGGGAATTAACGGGAATATATGGGTATTAATACCATTTAAATGGAGATGTTTTTTTGCATTGAATGTATTTACCATATCATATGGAGACAGAAACATAAACCTTTTACCTTATCATAAGTAGACATATTTGCAAATTATTAAATCCTTCCAATAGAAATAAAAAATAACTATTTAGTTAAGAATTGACCTTTAATTAAATGAGTTGACTCTTCATATGGGATGATTTCAATGAACAACAAAAGAAAGGGAATATTGAATGATCCCCAATAATCCATCGCATCTGTAAAATTATAGTCTAGAAACTAAAGCTTTGGTTGTCTTCCTCTCAGGCTTCCATGTCTTCTCCCTGGATCTCCTCAATGTCCACCTCTTGAACATCAGACTCTGAGGCCTCATCTTCACTGTCACTTTCCAACCTTGTTGAGGATGGCTTGTTGACAGATACAAAAAGCCTAAAATTTGCCCGGATGGCCACCAATTTTTCAACCCTTCTATTGGTCAACCTGTTGCGTGCTTTGGTGTGTGTTCCCAAACAAGGACCAGTTGCGCTCTGAGGCGGCTGATGTTGGTGGGATTTGGAGGATGATGGAGGCAACAGRGGAAAGAGCCTCAGATCCACAAWGTCCCTTCCACCAGTCTTCACACTTTTTGATGTATTTCAGAACTGCAGTTTCCTCTGCTTGGAGCAASAGTGAAGTGGGCAGGGCAGTAAAGATTAGAARAAAATGAGTAAAAAAAACAAATACAATTCCATGTACAGATAAATAGTTAAGCAGTTAGATTAAACAACTAATTTGTAAGATAAATGTTTTTAAATGAAACATGTTTGGAAACAGGTAAATTAACACTCCTCAGTTAGCAGGCTCAAGCAAGCCAAAATCCACATGGTAGCAAAAACTAACTAGCAGAAATTGTTTCAACACACTTTGCTGTAGGCTACTATTTACTAGTTAAGAATCATGTATGTCATATAAAATATATTCACCCCACCCAGTATTGTAATCAAAACTTACCAGAAAGTATGTAGTCCTTGGCTCAGACAGTGTAGTAGTGTGAGCTCAATAGCATCTCATTAGTGTGCAAGATCTTGAGAATCAGCTGTACATGTGATGGAAGAATGCACTGTGCATGTGATGAAAGAATGCACTGTGCATGCTGAGGATTGCAATTCCATTTAATTGGGGATAGTTTAACCAAAATTTGCCACAAGACCTAGAATTGCCTTATGTGTATCTCACAAAAAAAAGGTTCACTGTTATAAGCTACATTTTTTGATTAATCTAAGCCAAATTCCCAAATTCCAGTGAAACATAGTTTGGGACACTTGTGGGATGCGATAGATCCCAAATTAATACAACCACTCGCAACAAATAGATCAGAACGTTTAGCTTAAAATGTTGGTAAACTATTAGGCTGTTTCTTTACATTATAAGCGCAGCGATGCGCACACGGCAGTAGGCGCGAATGTTCCAAAATGCAATCAATTTGCGGGATAACACGGTTCTCAAAAGTGACTGCAAATCGGATTTATGCATGTAATTCTTTAATATAAAGGTGCATTTTTATGGTTTAAATTATCTTCCCCGAACTTGAAGCTCAAGCGCCGACTATGTATGCCGGTTGTAATGCAGATTAATGTGCTTTATTTTAAAAAGTTATTTGGCCACTTTAGTTGTGATACAATCCTAGGCTAGGCTACCTGAGGTGTGCGACTAGGATTTGAAAAAGTGCAACAACAAAAAAGGCATGCGCTGTTTCTTGCCTTACTGCACATGCTGGGTGTCATTCACAAGTTATAATACATCATTCGCAAGTGATAATATTGTCACACATCAGACTTCTTAATTTAATGTTTTCTTCACATATACTAAATATATGTGTGAAATTACTTTTCATTTAGGAAGGACCATTATCATGCACCTGTCTCGGAACAAAAAAATCTCTGCACTTAAATTGCGAATGGAGGACGTTTTTCCTCTGGTTAATTTTTATGCTAGCCAATTAGGCTATACTCTTATTGTAAAGCGAAGCAATGGGTTTAATATTAGTAAATATAGTAGGCTTAACCTATAGAAAGCTGATGGGATCCTTCTCTTTTTAGTAGAGGCCATCAAAACTCATGCAATTCTCATGCAATTGCATAGCTTATAGAAATGTTGCACAACATGAGCTCATGGGCTCTCGTGAAGTGTTTGATTAGATTTTCGATTACATTTGCATTGATGTCAGAGTGATTAGAGGGACAATAGAGTGCTGAGTACCAGGCAGTTAGCAAGTTTGGTATGCTACTAATGACCAGTAGCAGCATCAGAGCTTGGAGAAGCCTAGTTACTGTTAAATTGTCACATGGAATTTGACTGCAGTCATGACTCGTGACTGCCGGTGTGCTGGTTATACAGTCACCATAACAGCCCTAGGATGGCCCAGTCACTAGTACAGTCCTACCTCTGACGATCACCTCCACTCTCGCTCAGTCCCTCTCTCTCACTTACTCTCTCTGTGCTGGACTGCTCAATTACAGCTCATTGTGTTGGCTTGCACTCTGAGCTGTGTGTGTGTGTAACTGTGTTGTTGCTTATGGTGGTTCTGTTGCCCTCTGTTCCCCAGTTGGACTTGCAGATGAGGGAGGCTGAAGGGCAGGTCCAGGTGGTCTGGGGGGTGTGCCATCTTGAGACTTGGGACCTGCAGCTCAGCCCCAGCTTCACACAGGTACAGCCCACAGTATCAGTTGTAGTGTTAAAAAGGCAATACACATTTGAAAAAACGACGTAAGTGCTTCAATACTTCTTGAGTGTAAACTGCAAACCTGAACATGTTCCTTTAGGATGTATCCCAAAACCATCAGTCCAGACAAGTCAAAGTGTAATGGCGATGATTGCTAGTGATATGATGGGATAGTTGATCGGTTTGTTTGTTGTATGTCTCTGTCAGGACCATGCCACAGGCCCCAGTGTGTTTGCAGTAAAGGACAGGCTGAGACAGCTGCTGTGTGCGGTGCGTCCCTCCGTTATGCTGAGTTGCAGGCCTGCTCATGCCACAGAGGTCAAGGTGAGAGGAAGACATACGACAACAAAAACACACCGTCAGCACATCGTGCTCCTGTCACCCCGTGGCCATCTCTATACCTCTCCATTGATTGATGTGCTGAAGCGCTTACATAGCAACATTGATAGGTTGCTTAGTCTCTACACCCCACGTTCTTGAGTCAGGTGTGTTAGTGCTGATCTGGAACAATAGCCTGCACATCCTCTAGCTCTACATTTCTACTCTGCACTACATGGCATATGGAAGTGCCTAGTATCGCCATGTTCTCTGTCACCTTTTCTAGGAGGCACGTAACAAGGTGACATCACCGCCCAAGCCCCCCCGCGCTCACGACTGGAAGCTGCTGGTAAAGAATATCCGGGTGACGTGTAAGGAGCAAGAGGACGGTGCTGCAGGTGAGGGACCACTGGGTCACAACCTGGTTCATCTATGGAAACATGATCAAAACACTGAAGTATTGTTACAGCTCCAAATGTGCCTCATCTTGAGGTGGMTGCCAGAAGAGATGACTGCATCATGGAACCCAAGGAGCCACTGAGACTTGTTCTTTTCTGACCTCTGTTGAACCCTAATCACTGTGGTTCTAAACTCTCCTACAGTAGCAGGGCTGTCATAGCTGCAGCTCATCACCCCACAGCAGGGGCAGAGCGTATCTCCCTGAATAGATTACCGTTGATAAATGAATTTGTGGCGTTCACCACTTCTCACCCCAGTTGCTTCTTTTTCATTAAAGCAAAGTGGACAATTATGCTGGTAGGATTTTTGAAATTGGCTGTGACCCAAAACTAGAGGCAGCAGCTTTTTGGTGTGTGCTGTCTGAAAGGTTCTACCTAACTGCAGATATTTAATGAATTAAAGCAATCCAGGTCCCTTTCATTGAGTTTCAGTCTGGCTTGCCAGTCACTAGTGAAGTTTCCTGCTATCTTGTAATGGCTCCATTCCCCTTAGCTTAGCCTCAGTCCGGCCTGAAGCTGAGTTTTTAGTTGGCCAATGGCCAGGGCAACTTGTGTCTCTACCAGTTGATGCATTATTCATTCTGTTACAAGCCTGATAGCCAGAGCTGCTTTATTTCAGCCATTGACATGTAAAGGTATTGGTCACAAAGTCACTCAAAGTTATTAGCATGCTATTAAACTAAAGTGTTCAGACCATAGAAGTAGAATGAACTCATTCTAGTTCTGTGGTTCAGACATCTAAAGTCAATTTGATCTAATGTTCAAAAATCATAATGCTCCTAAATTGAGTTGTCAGTGTACTGTATTGACTAGTGTTTCATTATCCCCAACCCCAATGTTTGATTTGTATGTGAACATGCATTTCTGTTAAACTCATCTTCTGTTCTTTGCACTTTGCAGGCAGTCTGAATCCCCTGTGTGTGCTGCAGCTAGATGACCCTCCACAGAAACTCTCCACTTCAGTCCTACAGAACACAGCCAGCCCAGCCTGGGACCAGCCCTTCATCTTGTGAGTCCAGCTCCAATGCTGCCAGAAACAGTCTTTACAGACCCCGGTCTATAGTGGAAACAAAAATTTATTTGTAGCCTGTGAGCTCAATCGCTTAGTGAACACTTGCCACCGGTTGCGTAATATCCAACCCACAGTTCTCYTCTCTCCCTCATTGTCTTTCTGTTACTCATTTTCAGTTTAGTGAATGTTTCTCTTTCTCTCATCAGTGAGCTGAATGGACGATCAAAAGAGCTGAAAATTCAGCTGCTGGATGATGGGAAACCTCAGGAGAGTAAGTGTATCTTTGTTTTGAATCTCTGTCTTTAGGTACAGGGAGAGGGAATGATGCTAATAATCTGTCCCATATGCACCCAAAATAGTTCTACTTTGGAGTTGTTTTTAACAACAATGAAAGCTTTGTCTGACAGTTAAAATGTCCTCTGTATTGTGTTGTCTGCCATTTTACTCATTTATTTTTCCTGTATGTATGAAGTCTTGTAATAGCAAACTGATTGGGATGTTTTGTCTTCCTGACAGACTCCTTACTGGGTCAAGTGTCTGTGCCTTTTGATCTGGTGAAGAAGCAKCCCAAAGGACAGCTAACATTTACACTCATGACCAAAGATCAAGTGACAGGGTCACTTACTACTGAGGTAAGAACTAGCTTTTTAACTACTTAATGCATATCATATTCATGTCTATCCAACACATTAATGTTTCACACAATGTTTTTGAAGTTTTATTGACATTCCAACCAGTTATACTTGAACACGTGTGATAATCATGTCTTCACCTTCTTTCTCTTGTACCACAGTTGACATACCTGAAACCCAGTGAGGTGCGGTCGTGGCAGTCCCCTACTCCAGCCCCCACTAAGAGAGTGGAGATGGACCGCACGGTCATGCCCTGCGGTACTGTGGTCACGACAATCACTGCAGTGAAGAGTAAACCAGGTCGACCACTACTGCCTGGACTAAATATAACCCAGCGTACGTATTGAAATCACGTTTTAAGCTGGAACACCAAAAATATGGCAATAACAGACTCATTTGAAGGTCCTTCTTATCCACATACTACAGACAACCATTATCTGGAGCTTTGATGTTCAGGCATTTTTTTTATTTTWTTTTTATCCCCTTTTCTCCCCAATTTTCGTGGTATCCAATCGCTAGTAATTACTATCTTGTCTCATCGCTACAACTCCCGTACGGGCTCGSGAGAGAGGAAGGTCGAAAGCCATGCGTCCTCCGAAGCACAACCCAACCAAGCCGCACTGCTTCTTAACACAGCGCGCCTCCAACCCGGAAGCCAGCCGCACCAATGTGTCGGAGGAAACACCGTGCACCCGCCCCCCTCGGTTAGCGCGCACTGCGCCCGGCCCGCCACAGGAGTCGCTGGAGCGCGATGAGACAAGGATATCCCTACCGGCCAAACCCTCCCTAACCCGGACGACGCTATGCCAATTGTGCGTCGCCCCACGGACCTCCCGGTCGCGGCCGGCTGCGACAGAGCCTGGGCGCGAACCCAGAGACTCTGGTGGCGCAGCTAGCACTGCGATGCAGTGCTCTAGACCACTGCGCCACCCGGGAGGCCGATGTTCAGGCATTTTGACACAAATTACTTTCTCTAGTCTAGGCTAAGCCTAGACTAGAGAACAGGAGATGGGCTCAGATTATTTTAAATCAAATGTATCAAAAATAGAAAATAATATTTGTATAAGTTATTAGTTGGTAAGCCACTTATCCAAGTGATCTTGTATGTTTTCAGAGAACCCCTCCAATCCTCCCAGCGGCACCAAGTCCAAGGTGTCAGGACGGAGGGTGTCGGCGCAGCCGTCCGTGCTGGGGATCATGGGGAGYAAGGCCTTGTCCTCCTCCGACACAGAGCTACTCATGCTCAACGGGACCGACCCCGTGGCTGAGGCTGCCATCCGCCAGCTCCACGAGTCCGCCAAGCAGAAGCTCAAGTCCCCGGTCAAGAAGAGCACCATCATCATCTCAGGAGTGACCAAGGTACCATAATACATAGGATTTGGATAGGGCTTTTCTGAAAGCCAAAGACGTACCTTACAAAGCAGCTAGGCAGTACACTCTACCTCTAACAGTGGGTTTTCTGTTCTGTACTCCATTTCCCAGACTCCTCTGTCTCAGGATGATGAGATGGCTCTGATGGCGGGCTATGCTGCTGCGATGGATGCCTCTATGTCGGAGGGGGGATCTCAGGAGATCGCTGTGGCAACTGCATCAGTAGTAAAAGCCAGTAGCAAACCCCCGGAGGTGTCGTCAGACCCCCAGGAGGGCCCCAGTGGAGTGGCCCAGCAGGCCCSGGAGGACTGGGAGTGCCAAGCARKAGAGGGCACAGACCAAGATCCAGACAAAACCTCCATGTCACTATGCATCTCAGAGTCTGGATCCAAAAAGAGCAGAGGTGGGATTTGATGGAATGTGCCCTATGCAGCCCTGTGCAGACAGATCTCATTGCTGGGTTTATTTTGGCCTTATTCTCTCCCACAATATTCTACTGGGCATATCACTTTGGTACCTGTCTTACACTATTCAAGTCCTAATGATCCTGGTCAACGCTCCTGTCTGTTGTTTGCTGTGTCTCTTTCTCTCCCTCTCTCTTTCCATGTCATTTATCTAATTTCTCATCGTTCCTTCCTCCTGACACAATTTATCATGTCTTCCCTTGTCACTTTCTTCTTTGCCGTCTTAGAGGAAACTAATCAGAAATGATTTCCAGAAGAGTAAGTCACCTCCCKAACAGCTGTTAGTAGCTTGGTACAGTAGTGACTAGATTAGAATGCTATCCATCTGTGAAATGTGACATTCACATTTGCTTTCAGATGGTATAATATCCATTAAATTTTAGGCTGGAGCAGTGCCTAGTTTGGTTGTAAGAGCAGTTATAGGCGCATTCTGTCATGGTTGGTTCTATTTTTCAAGTCCAGATTTATTAGTTAATCCACTTTCTCTTTTTGACCTTGTCTTTGTCCGTGTTTGATTGTCCTTGTTTTCAGCTTGAGTCTTTGTCCTTGTTCAATGGTGTTTGTGTGTGTTTGTTGTTTACCCACTTACCCTAATTTACTCCAATTCATCAATATGTGGTTTGCATAAAGGTGTGGTTCACCTTTCTTCTCCTCCCAAGGTAAAATGATAGGTATCTGGATGTATCTTGCAAGGTTTTGTATTGAAGTGTGTGTCAAGTTTCCTAAACTAAGGGTGAAAGTTGGCCCACATATTCACAGTATCTCTTGCATATAACTTGGCTCCAATTTATGAGGTGCATTGTGCAAACAAGAATTCATGTTTTTTGCCCTATCATATTAGTGAATATAGACTGGGATTATGAGGGTAGACGACACTATCTGACAGTTACTGTCAGCTAGAACAGCAGTCCCTGGCCATCTTCCGAAAACATCGTAAACCCTACCTCTAAACAGTATCTTAAATAATACCCCCCCCAAAAACAATTTACAAAAACTTCACCTGCACTTAACGTCCCCTTCTAGCTTGACTGATAGAAAGTACATTTTTCCTCAGTAACGTAGCTGTCTGTGATACGTGGTTGTCTTAAGATGAATGCACTAACTGTAAGTCGCTCTGGATAAGAGTGTCTGCTAAATGACTTAAATGTAAAATTAAATATATTAATTTAGGACAACCTCCTCTGGTTTCCTTCTCTCCCTCCCACCAGGAGGCAGCTTCCTRCACAGGAGTGCCAAGCTGTTCTTCCGCCGGCGCCGCCAGTGCAAAGACCCGGGGATGAGCCAGTCGCACAACGACCTGGTGTACTTGGAGCAGCCTGTGACGGTAGACCAGGAGAAACGCACGTCCACCTTCAGCCGGATGCTGAACCGCAAGCTGCTGCCCACGAGCAAGAGCACAGCCAACGGCTCCACCGCCACCCAAACAGTGACACCCGCTCCTACCCCGGGGGAGCAGCATGCAGCATGACCCCCCCCCCCCTTCCGATAGGACTCCACCACCCTCTCCTTCCCCTCTAGGCCTCCAGCCCCCCTCTCCTTCCCCCCCAATAGTTCTCCAGCTCCCCACTCCACCACCCTCTCCTTCCCCTCCAATAGTTCCCCGCGACCCCGTGAGAACTGCAAGAGTACATTGACAGAATAAAAATCAATAATCAGAAAGGTATGAACGAATAATGTAGCCTATACTACATTACTATAACAAAAACAATAGCAAGCAACAAAAATGACAACCAAACCCACAAAACCTACAGAAAACCAACTCAAATTCCAACCCAGCACACACAAACATAAAAAACAGTCCTCCACCACCCTCTTCTTCCCCTCCGATAGTCCTCCACCACCCTCTCCTTCCCCTCCGATAGTACTCCACCACCCTCTTCTTCCCCTCCGATAGTTCTCCACTCCCCACTCCGCCACCCTCTCCTTCCCCTCAGATAGTCCTCCATCCCCCCACGTTGCCTCCACCTCTACCACCTTGCACTGACTGAGAGACTCCACTTCGCGGTCCGTGAATCCTCCATTACTGGTTGGAAGGCAGTATGGAGGTAAAATATTATCTTTATCTCCCTCCCTTCTGCTCCTCCACCAACCTCACTTTTTTTTTAGCAGAAATATTTGATATTGTTTTTGGGTAATGCTAATTTTAAATGTTTTTTTTCTTCACCTCCATGCCATTTCATGATAATTGTTTTGTAACATTCTTGAAACATATTCTGTATTTGTGGCCTTCTAAACCAGAAGAATAACTACTGGTGGCCAACCTGCACCCTCATCCTATTAGAGGGTAGTAACACAGATAGAACAATGAGACAGATATTTCACCGGATGTATAAATGTGAAGCATCTGGTTGGTGTTTCCACTCATTACCAAATATGGTTATGAGAGAAAGCCAAGTGGTCGTCAGCSGGAGAAGATGGAGTGAGATGGATTTTGGCCATCATTCTGATAGTTTTCTCATTGATTAAACATTTGATGTCCATACAGTTTTCTGCTTCCATAACTAGAATCAGTAACAAACCGAGTGGACTGCACTTTGTAGACTTTACCCTTTGCCAAAGTTTTGAAAATGCCGTTGTTTTGGAGTGCAAAGGCGAATTGGGTTATTGCACACGCGCACTTCAGAGTAGGCGTTCCCTACCGGAAATATTAAAATAAATTCTATAAAGTGCCAATAAGATCTCACTAGCTCGTGCTTGGTTCTGCCCACCTCCTTGTTTGTTCTGCCCAGTATGATTAATTTGCTCCCATTGGAAACGACAGGCTCTGGTCTATCTTGGGTTAGTTAAAAAAATATTTGGTAGTGAGGTCAACCCTGACCTTTGACCTCTTAAAGGGTCCGATTGAAATGTGGCCCAGAGGGACCAAAGAAGGAGAGAAGAGTGGTGTTGACATGATTTGCACACATTGCTAGATACATTTTCTAGGTTTTACACTCAAGGTGTGATTTTTCAGCTTTTTAAGAGCAATTACTTGAACTGCTCTTGTGATAGAGATTATCTGTATAAATAGCAAGCAGTTTGTGTAGGCACTTTGTGATTGAGAGAGGAGTTTGTGTTGACAAAGGGAGACAGTTTGTTCCACTGCAAGGCTGATACTAGTGGGAGATGATAAAGCCTAACATTTTAATTCAAGACATCTTATCAAAAGTAAATTCACATACAAACTTCAGAGCTACTGTGAAAATGTTATGCCAGACTAAACATTTCAGACATCAACAGTTATGGCAGTTCTGTGTAAATTATATMTTTTGATGTCATTGGTTATCTCATACAGTTTTGTAAAGTCCAAAATTACAGTTGGTAATAAAGAATTGGGAATTTCCACCATAAACACTATTTCAAAACAGTRCAGTGACATCATGGAGAACATGAAAATTGCAATTTTCTGTTTGATATTAACATTCTAAAATATTTTTTTGCTTTGTATTATCACTTTTCTTTTAAATATTGCAGTGTTTTAAAATGAAGTGCAATTTGCTCTAGTCTTCCGACCTAAAGATTCCTTACACTACAACTGCCTGGGGTTGGTGAGGTGGAAAATGGAACCCCAATGACATCATGCTGAGAGAGGGAACGAACGTGACACTATCTCAAGGCATACTTGTTGCAGTGTTCACTAAAAACACAGTGGTCATTCACTCATGCGYTTCTGCTGTTTTTTGTTTTAAAAATGTAATGTAACATATCAGCGCTTTAAACATTGTCTAAACAGAAAGGATGATATATCTTTGGGAAATCTGAATGGTTTGACTGCTTTGGGATTTTATCTAGCTAATGATTGTACTTTTATTTAAGCAGGTAAATTAAATGAGTTGTTTTAAGATMAATTCCCTGCCAACTACTGTTTTTATTCTCATTGAATGAACCTACTGAGAGGACTGCTATACTCTGATGGACATGATGGCAGTACTCAACATGGACATGGTAGTCAGATGCCCTACTGTTTACAAGGCTTTTGAAGAGACTGGAGAACAGTTCTTCTACCTGTGTAGTGACGACAAACTGTGTGTAGTGGGATTACCTCTTGGAAATTGTYGATTTTTCAGGTATGACCAGTCTTCGAATGACTTGGGACTTGCTGTCCCAGGACGGCAGTAGCTGTGCTATCTATACCTATCATCTGGTGTTTTCGGAGGACTTGAGAATGTTGCTGAGTGGCATTAAAATGAGATAGAGGTGCCAATTGGATTTCCCCTCAACAACCCATATGAAAACATAATCAATGASCTGTGTTTTTATGATATGCTTGGATGTCTGATTACACTGGGGTATCTGGTTGCTGAAAAAAAGGGTATGTCATTTGTGTTGATCTTGAACAACAGCATTAACTAAGTTCTCTGTCTGCTGCAGATACTGTATGGGGTATATGTGTCCATATTATTATTTTTTCGTCCCTACTGTGAAGTATGAACGAGTGTCAAACGCCTCAGATCCTGTAACCGGTCACATATTTGAACAGTGGTGGGTCAAATATTGACGTAAGCTCCTGGAAGGGTTACCAATGAGCTGACTGCTCCTTGTTTCAGTAAATAAGGTCCCTTTTAGAGCCATCTTGCAGCTGTAGGTGTATGCCGAAACCCAAAGTCATCTTTAAACCTTGTTCAAACTTCAGAAAAGAATGTGGGGTGTTTTAAACATGCAAACTTGATTCTAAGCCTAATTGATGGCAACTGACAAGTGCAAGATTATGCATTTCAATAAGCAGTGGGCCTGTATATTATTAAACAGCTTCCTGACATTTTATATTGGCTCTGTGAAACGTACAGAACCTGGTTGCCTGCTAATATTTAATGGCAGTCAATGCCATGCAGGGATTATTACTAATTATTGACATATCAGGTTTAACATCTTGAGCAATAAATATTAACTGAATAACCACTCAAGTGTGCGGTTTTCTTTGAATCTGCGACAAAATGCTTATTGCCTTTCTCTGATTAATAGTGCTATATGTATTTTATGTTTGGAGGCCACACCTGTTTTAAGCAATTACATTTTAACGTAATGTAGACCTAGTGCATTCAAATATGTGCGTTAATTGTGTAAAGAAATCGAGTCATGAATTAGATATTTTGAAAACGTAGCTATGTTCTATTGGCAATCCCTTGATAACTCGAGCGATTGAAGAAAACTACTATTCCCAAGCTGCACTTCACTGCATTTCCGGTCCTGCGCGGTTTCTTGGAGCGGATTGCAACCCGGAGTCAGGATTCAATAAATGTGTAGTCGTTTGGAAAACAGGTAACATGTTTATTTCTAACTTCTGCAGTTTGAACAAACAATAATTGTGCCACCGTGCAGAAATATATATTTTTAGTTTGCGAGGTGCACACGGAATCTCGCGGAGAGTCCAGTATAACGCCGTTCTGACATTGAAATTAACTGGCTCCAGATGGAGTTTGCGTCTCCATTCCATCCGCCATGCCGATTGTTCTTTGTTACATTTGCATGACTGCAGAAGACGGAGTAGGCTGAGATCGGAGTTAAAACCCGGCTAGAGTTTGGAATCTGTTAAAATCCTGGATCCCGTTCTACTGGATCGTCTTTATTAATATGTAGCTACTCCACTGCTGTATTGTGATTAGCGTGGAATGCACAGTGTAATTTTGCATACTGGAKAAGAATGGCCTTTGCTTTATTGAGGTCCCCATACATTTACCACACCGCTGTTTTTGACCAGAATATAGCTCCAGGTTGAGTTATCCACATTAGTCAAGAAGTGTAGGCCTCACATTTGCCACTATTTTGAACTGCTTCAGAGGATTGCACACATTCTTCAGTATTCATTAATTTGACGAACCCATTTGGCATTTCTTATTGTATTTATGTTACAACCACCAGTGGCAACAGAAATACATTGTATATGATCATGAAGTAATAATGTAGCTTGTAAATAAAGCGGCAACTCCATTCGTAACAATCTGRGGGATGGGCCTGGAGAAATGTAACCACTGAATTTCATTGAGCTATTAATGCAAGGCCTGACCATCCAATATATMAAAAATAATACTATTAAGCATATATTGAGGCTATACAGTGTTGTTTATGCCCAACATTTACAATGTTTACAAACATTGGAGTAAAACAAACTTATATTTAGGGTACTGATGGAAAGTTACGCTAAACCAGGGAAGTCAAACTCATTCCATGGGGGGCCTAGTRTCTGGGGTTCAGGTTTTTCCTTTCAATTAAGACCAAGACAACCAGGTGAGGGGAGTTCATTTCTAATCAGTGACATTAATTAATTAATCAAGTCCAAGGATGGATCGAAAACTCCGCAGACACTCGGCCCTCCGTGGAATGAGTTTGACACGTGCACTGAACTAAAGTTATAGCCTTCAAGAATCAATGCGTATACATTATTAATTTAAAAGTCCAKAAATGGATGTATCAACTGCTGATATTCCCTTTAAACGTTATGATTTAGATAAAGCAAATCATACACAATTACACACGTTACGAAGATTAGTAACAACATCCCTTTCTTGAATGTGCAGATTGTCACGATGACGGAGCAACCAGATGAGTTTATCTGTGAGTATACTGAACTTCAATACCCTTGAAATGGCATCAGATTTTATTTGTCACACGCTTCATAAACAACAGGTGTAGACTTACTTGCATATTCTTGTCCAACAATGCAATATAAAGATAGATAAATAAATGTAATATTGAAATAGTGACAGAGGAATAAGTAAACGTGAATAACAATAWGAGTAAAAATATCATGGCTATATACAGGGAGTACCAGTACCACGTCAATGTGCAGGGGTACTAGGTAATTGAGGTAGTTATGTACATATGGGCATAGTGCACATTGATTTAYTATTGTATCTCTCCCTATGTGTGGTGTGTATTTAGCACTACACGCGCATGTGTGTGTATTTCACGTTGCATGCCTGTGCCTATTTAGACATCAGAGTATGTGGTATCTGATATGTGACTTTTTGATGGTACCCGTCAGGGTGTGAGGACTGTGGGCAGTATCATGACTCTGAGTGTCCAGAGCTGGGTCCAGTGGTGACTGTACAAGACTCATTTGTTCTCAGCAGAGCACGGTGAGTAAAAGTCCACCATGCAAGCTACCCAGTGAGAGGGTTACTTACACCGGTGTTGAGTGGGTTTCCAGTTTAGCTGGTAATCTTACAAATTGTGTATTTAAAGCAGCAAATCTTGAACCTGATATTGGAGTAACAGAAGTGGAGGAGGCTATGTAGTAATAGATGTTGTGTTGTTTGTCGTGGGTCAGGTCCTCTCTGCCGGAGAGTCTGGAGATCAGACAGGTACCAGATGGGAAGGAGGGAGTGTTTGTCCTCCAACGTCTGGTCAAGAGGACCAGGTTTGGTCCCTTCGAGGCTAGGAGAATATCCCACCTGGACAAAGAAGGCCTGTTCCCTCTGAAGGTGTGTTCTCAACTTAGACTGCTGTTATTATGGAGAAAGACGTTTGTGTTCTTTGCTGTGGTGTTAATATCCCCCTCTCTGTATTCTTTGGTTTTGTTTGTGACCTGGACAGATCTTCCAGAGAGATGGCCTGGTAGTCTGTTTTGACTCAGCCAATGAGGATGACTGTAATTGGATGATGCTGGTTCGGCCCGCCACTGACTATCAGCACCAGAACCTGACTGCTTACCAGCAGGACGATGAGGTCTACTTCAACACCTCACAGGTATCATATACCAACTCCCCCAAACAAAGCAACTGAGGACAGTTTTGGTCATTCTTTATTGGATATGTCCCCATATCCACACTAGCATACTATTTAGTGTCCATGGCCAATACATCACTACATACTAGGTGGGGAACAAATGGGAGAGAGATCTCTTCCAGGAGACACAGATGGTTCCCTACTCTTTCATAAGGTAACCCTCTGTCTTTTCCCCAGGATGTGCTGCCAGGGTCTGAGCTGAGGGTTTGGTATGGGGCCTTCTATGCCAAGAAGATGGAGAGGACCATGCTGAAGGCCCCAGTCCATCCACCTCCAGCAGGTATGGAGCCCCACTGGCAGACTAGATTCAGCATTATTGTCCCCTGAGATGCAAACTGGTGTACTGTAGCTTGAACCCTTCTGTTAACGCAGATCAACTAAGGGTTCGATTGCTAGGCGCATAATCAATATGAAATATATGACCGTGTTGTCCTGTTTTTGTTCTTCCCTTATCTCTCAGTTGTGGATACTACCTCTACCATGCCAGAGGGGGCTTTGAATAAAGCTGGAGTGTCACAGGCCCTAGTGGTTGGAGAGAATGATGCAGGTGAGTTCACTCCCAGAGATGCCACACTTTCTGGGCATACATCAACACCTTCTCATGAAACCACTGTTAGGTGAAATACCTCTGCTGTCAACAAGTGAATAATGATCCCTTTCTGTTACAGTAACAGTTCAGCCACATTATTCAGCCCCTTAACATTTGAGGAATAACTACCCATATCATTCATATGAGTGATATGATCAGAATACATTTCAGAAATGAACAATGGCCACAGGGTTTCCTTCAGCTGGAGTGGACAGTAAGTATGTTTTAGAGAAACGGCCCTACATGCCCTATCTTGCCGGGTTGACCCGACCCATGCTTTGTGTCCAGTAGGCAAGGGCTGTGTTTATGGAGCCAGTGCTCCTGACCGGTGCGTGACCTCCACACCACCAAGACTAACCATAGAAAGACAGGCAAGGAGAAGTGGATGGTTTCATACTGTTATAATCAATCAATCAATCAAATGTATTTATAAAACCCTTCTTACATTAGCTGATGTCACAAAGTGCTGTAGTGAAACCCAGCCTAAAACCACAAACGGCAAGCAATGCAGATGTAGAAGCACTGTGGCTAGGAAAAACTCCCTAGAAAGGCCGGAACCTACGAAGAWWCCTAGAGAGAAACCAGGCTCTGAAGGGTGGCTAGTCCTCTTCTGGCTGTGGCGGGTGGAGATTATAACAGTACATGGCCAAGATGTTCATAGATGACCAGGAGGGTCAAATAATAATAATCACAGTGGTTGTCGAGGGTGCAACAGKTCAGCACCTCAGGAGTAAATGGCAGTTGGCTTTTCATAGCCGATCATTGAGAGTATCTCTACCGCTCCTGCTGTCTCTAGAGAGTTGAAAACCGCAGGTCTGTGACATGTAGCACGTCCGGTGAACAGGTCAGGGTTCCATGGCCACAGGCAGAACAGTTGAAACTGGAGCCAGAAAACAAAGATCCTCCTCATGAACACTAGCACTTGCATTACATAGAAGGTAGGCATGATGGTTGAGGTCTTCAGAGCTGGCTGAAGACAGGCAGCTGAATTGCTTGTATTAATCAGGACAGTAGTGAAGAGGACGAGGTGCTCTTCTGTATTTACATGAAAAGCTTAATTTCCCCATCCTTCCACCTGTCTTCTTCCCAGACCACCTGCTGAGCCACCTGCAGGAAGTGAAAGATGTAGCCCCGCCCCCTGACGACCAGTCCCAGCAGCAGGAAGAAGCACAACTGGTAACCACTGACGACGGCCTCAGTGCTGAACCCATCCCTGCTCCTCCTCTGCCAGCTCCCAAAAGAAGGCTGGGCAGGCCGGGGAAGAGGGCCAAAGGAGGACGGAAACCTAGCACTGCAACTATAGCAGCAAAGAAAAAAAGTGAGACAGATTCCACCTCTTATGTTGTTAAATTATTGACTACCCCATCACATGCACTGTTCTGTTTCCACCACATTCTCTCCTAAAATGTGAATTTTATTCATACCTTCCTGCTTCTAGTTGCAGCCTTTTTGGGGCCAGCAGAGAAAGCCCTCAACACCGTCCCTGCAGACGGAGGAGAGGCCATGCTGGATGGCAATGACCTGGAGATCGGCCCTGACGGGGTGGCTGTCACCATGCCTAGGGTGACCCGCACCCTGCTCTCAGCTGGGATGTAAGGATCAACACCCTCTCCACTATGTCATGATTGACTGAGCCAAAATAAATGCCTCTTAGTCGAGTCATTTTCCATTGCTATCCTTCAACTGCAGTTCACCTTTATATTGCATGCTTTATTTACAGTACACATATTTCCTTTTGAAGTACAATTATCAATCAATCAGTTCTTTCATAGACTTGGAAAGATACCAGGCATGCTCTCACTCTCTACTCTGTTCTGTCCCTCTCCTCTCTCAYACTCCCYCCACTCTCTCTTGYCMTTGTTCCYTCTTCCTCAGGCCTGGGTCRAGGAAGAGGTTCCTGAGGCAGGGGGGAGACCATAAGAGGCTGTACAAGTGCACCCTCTGCAACAAGGTCTTCCAGAACAGCAGCAACCTCAACAGACACATCCGCTCCCACGGTAATGCTCTCCTCTCCCCCCTCTGTTTTTTTTGTCCCCTTCTTTTTTTTGTGGCAGTCTTACTGAATTGTTCCGAACACCACTCTCCAGAGAAAAKAGATGGATTATGTGGAGATCAGTGTTTACTAATCATATCATACAAGTGCATATGTTTTATTTGTCTGTGCTCTCTTTAGGTGATAAGCTCTTTAAATGTGATGAATGTGACAAGATGTTCAGCCGCAAGGAGAGCTTGAAGCAGCACATCTCATACAAGCACAGCAAAAACGAGGTAGGCGCACCTAGATCAATGCTCAACATTTTGGCCTTTACAGMTTTTGCCCAGGATAGTCACTGTTTGTGTTGCAGTGGCTAGCTCCTTGATTCACTATACATTGTGTGTGTCCCCGTCGCTCCCTCAGCCCGATGTGGAGTACAGATACAAATGTAACACATGCGACAAAGCCTTCCGTCTGGAGAATGCATTAGAGTTCCACAACTGTAGAACAGGTAAGTGCAGCATGAATTAAAAAACATCATTTAGTTGCAGACCATTTTGTTTGGTTGTCCGCTATCTTTATCCATCTTTGAAATACTTCTTTGTGTTACTTTACTGTTGTATCGCTTGTTGTACTGCATGGCTTCGTTGTGCTAGCGATGACTTTGACACAGTATCCCATCCATCCATTATTTATTTCATTGAATGACTAGTCATATTGTTTGTTCTTGTTCCTGTGGTGGCAGATGACAAGACGTTCCAGTGTGAGATCTGCTCCAGGTTCTTCTCCACCAACAGTAACCTGTCTAAGCACAAGAAGAAGCACGGAGAGAAGCTGTACGCCTGTGAGATCTGCAGCAAGATGTTCTACCGCAAGGACGTTATGCAGGACCACCAGAAGAGACATACTGTGGGTCAGTACTGGCGGAGGGACCAGGGGGACATGATCCATCTTTATTGATGACTATTTTGGTGATACTCCCCGCTGGGCACAGATGTCAGTTCAACGTCTAGTTTTGATTTAAATGTGGTTGTTGACAACTAATGTGAATTCAACGGGAGATAAACAAAACATTTCACCATGTCATTGGATTAAGGTTAAAAGKTAGGTGAAAAAAATATGAAATTACATTGACTTTTTGCTAATCCAATCAGTCATCACATAGATTTTGTTGTTGAAATGACGTGGAAATAACGTTGATTAAATGTTTTTGCCCGGTGGGTCTCTAAGTTTGAAGTATGTTATAGTATATGATGTACTTGATTATTTTATATCAACAGAGCAGAGCTTGCAACTTTTACAAGTGCATGGCTCATGATCCTGAAATGTGTTCTATCCCAAAGCATCAATCAGCCTTCTCTCTGAGCTCAGCTGTACTGTTATTGTATGTCTCAGCAAACCCAAAGCACCTGAAGAGGGAAGAGCTGGAGGCCAATGGGGAGGAAGGGACCAAATACAGAAAGGAGCCTTCAGCATGTCCTATCTGTGGCAAGGTGCTGTGACACGGATACCTGAAAATATACTTATTTTGACATTGGATCAAATGAGTCAAAATAAAAAGAAGACTTGAAATAAGATATTTACCCTGACTGTGTGTGTCCAGGTGTTTTCCTGCAGGAGCAACATGAACAAGCATCTGCTGACTCACGGGGATAAGAAGTACACCTGTGAGATCTGCGGACGCAAGTTCTTCAGAGTGGACGTCCTGAGGGACCATATTCACGTTCACTTTAAGGTGAGAGAGATTATGTGGATGTTGCAATCAAACGTTTAGTTCATGCTTCTTTTGAACTCCAACATAACCACACATTTCATTCACACTCAAACATGAAAGATAAATAAAGAGATTGACACTAGGTCCATAGTGGTGTCATTGCTCAACTTCCTGTGTGTGTTCTCCAGGACATAGCCCTGATGGACGAGCAGGAGAGGGAGGAGTTCATCAGGAAGATTGGCATCTCAGTGGACAGCAGCGACGACACTGATGAGGAGGATGAAGACTACGGACAAGAGACCCACAAGTACAGCTGCAAGAAGTGTCAGGTCAGTCACACACCTCTCACGCATGCCTACATCCCGACACACATTCTGTCACGCAAACACACTCGCACCACGGTGGTGGTTAAACAAGCACACTCGCACTCTCCATGGCCTCTGTTCGAATCTACTGTCTTTGTGTTTTAGGTGACGTTCTTCAAGGGCAGAGACTACCTGAAGCACATTATGGACCTGCACAAAGAGAGGGGTTATGGCTGCATCATCTGTAACCGGCGCTTCGCTCTGAAAGCCACCTACAACGCCCACCTGGTCATCCACAGAGAACAGCTCCCAGACCCTGCTGTGCGAGGTGACAGGGACCATATGAGGGGAAGGAACTTGAGGAACAGGGACATATGAGGGACAGGGACATATGGGGACAGGGACATATGAGGGACAGGGGACATATGAGAACTAGACTGCTGAGGGGACAGGGATATGAGGGACAGGGACATATGAGGGACAGGGAATATGAGGGACAGGGGACATATGAGGGACAGGGGACATATGATGAGGGACAGGGGACTATGAGGGACAGGGGAAATATGAGGGACAGGGGAACATATGAGGGAAGGGGACATATGAGGGACAGGGGACATATGAGGGACAGGGGACATATGAGGGACAGGGGACATATGAGGGACAGGGGACATATGAGGGACAAGAGGACCAGGACACAGAGATATAGGACATACAACAGTTGTACACTCTCCTTCTTGGCTCGTTACTAGCACCCAGACAATAACCCTGTCTGTTACACTTTTCATCTTGCTCCTAAGGTACATCCACCCCTGTGAAATGTGTGGCCGAATCTTCAACAGCATCGGCAACCTGGAGAGACACAAGGTCATTCACACAGGTATGAACCTCACCCTTTATCTCTAACAAGATACTTTCTGGATACTGGACTACATTACATTTTGTTCTTTAGCACACATGAATCATATTTTGGCACTATGATAGCCACCCAATATTTGTCTTGAAGGCGTGATAAAGAATATCTGATTTTATGGGCTTATTCAACTTTTTTTTTTTGATTGCTGTCCTCTGTAATGTGGTTCTCCCAGGGGTGAAGAGCCACGGATGTGACCAGTGTGGGAAGTCGTTTGCCAGGAAGGACATGCTAAAGGAACACCTGAGGGTCCATGACAACGTCAGAGACTTCCTATGTGCTGAGTGTGGGAAAGGTGAGGCTGTCACCATGACAACTGTCTTTGTCAAATAATTTGGGGTACAGACGTTTGCATAATAGACTAGAAATTGAGACCAAATTGACCCACATTGGTGGTGGCTTTTCCAATTGCTGTTTTTGCCTTTACCAAGCACTTACCGTGAATGGTAATACCAAGAAATATGTGGCTCTATGAATTGGGAAAATGTTCTGATCAAAGCATGCATGGACTTTTTTTGGTAAAAACATCCACAGGGGGTAAGATGAAAAACTTAAGCCAATGTGTTTTCTGCAGGGATGAAGACCAAGCATGCGCTGAGGCACCATATGAAGCTGCATAAGGGCATCAAAGAGTACGAGTGTAAGGAGTGCAACCGCAAGTTTGCCCAGAAGGTCAACATGCTGAAACACTACAAGAGACACACGGGTAAGATGGACCCAGCAACAACTATACAAAACAACCCAGAGGCAGTGGGGGGGGGAAAGGCCACTTTCATTTATAAACATGGGTTGGGCATTGTAAGCTAACATGTATGGCTGAACATTTGTCATATCTTACAGATACAACAAAGCTAATGAAGCATGTAAGGTACAAAGGGCTTATTTAGTTAAGTCTTACACTGATGTACCGTTTCTACTCCTGCAGGAATAAAGGACTTCATGTGTGAGTTGTGTGGGAAGACCTTCAGTGAGAGGAACACCATGGAGACACACAAGCTCATTCACACAGGCAAGTTCCTGGATGAATACTCGTCGTTTCCAATTGTGTGTTTTCGGTTTGGACAACTCCACGAATACCTTCTGTTTGAGAACCGTTATTAGATTTCTCTCTTGTCTCGCTCCCCAGTGGGGAAGACGTGGTCGTGTGCGGTGTGTGATAAGAAGTATGTGACAGAATACATGCTACAGAAGCATGTGCAGCTGACGCATGAGAAGGTGGAGGCCCAGAGCTGTCACATGTGTGGCACCAAGGTGTCCACCCGAGCCTCCATGAACCGCCACATGAGGCGCAAACACCCTGAGGTGAGCTGGGACAGTAGGGGTTAAACCATAGACACCCCAAGGTGAGCTGGGACAGTAGGGGTTAAACCATAGACACCCCGAGTGAGCTGGGAACAGTAGGTTTAAAACCATAGGCGCCCCGAGTGAGCTGGGACAGTAGGGTTTAAACCATAGACGCCCCAAGGTGAGCTGGACAGTAGGGGTTAAACCATAGACGCCCAAGGTGAGCTGGACAGTAGGGGTTAAACCATAGACGCCCGAGGTGCAGCTGGGACAGTAGGGGTTAAACCATAGACCACCACCAGGTGAGCTGGACAGTAGGGGTTAAACCATAGACACCCCAAGGTGAGCTTGGGACAGTAGGGGTTAAACCATAGACGCCCAAGGTGAGCTGGACAGTAGGGGTTAAACCATAGACGCCCAAGGTGAGCTGGGACAGTAGGGTTAAACCATAGACGCCCCAAGGTGAGCTGGGACAGTAGGGGTTAAACCATAGACGCCCCGAGGTGAGCTGGGACAGTAGGGGTTAAACATAGACACCCAAGGTGAGCTGGGACAGTAGGGGTTAAACCATAGACGCCCCGAGGTGAGCTGGGACAGTAGGGGTTAAACCATAGACACCCGAGGTGAGCTGGGACAGTAGGGGTTAAACCATAGACACCCGAGGTGAGCTGGGACAGTAGGGGTTAAACCATAGACACCCAAGGTGAGCTGGGACAGTAGGGGTTAAACCATAGACACCCCAAGGTGAGCTGGGACAGTAGGGTTTAAACCATAGACACCCGAGGTGAGCTGGGACAGTAGGGGTTAAACCATAGACACCCCAAGGTGAGCTGGGACGTAGGGTTTAAACCATAGACACCCCAAGGTGAGCTGGGACAGTAGGGGTTAAACCATAGACACCCAAGGTGAGCTGGGACAGTAGGGGTTAACCATAGACACCCCAGGTGAGCTGGGACAGTAGGGGTTAAACCATAGAACGCCCAAGGTGAGCTGGACAGTAGGTTTAAACCATAGACACCCGAGGTGAGCTGGGACAGTAGGGTTAAACCATAGACACCCCAAGGTGAGCTGGGCAGTAGGGGTTAAACCATGACACCCCAAGGTGAGCTGGGACAGTAGGGGTTAAACCATAGACACCCCAGGTGAGCTGGGACAGTAGGGTTTAAACCATAAGACACCCGAGGTGAGCTGGGACAAGTAATATGCATGAGATCTACCACATCTTGAATGGAATTCTTAGTGTCAGCTGAAACTGACATTTTCTGTTATGTTTTCCAGACCAGGCCCAGCTCTCTTTTAAACATAATTTCCTGTCACTGAGAGTGACATCTCAGCTTTATTTAAACTTGTGCTCTCTCCTACCCCAGGTGGTCACTGTGAGAATAGATGAGTTTGACGAGCTCCAAGAAGACTCAACAATCGATGAGTCAAGCATCAGCATTGTGCAGGTAGGAAGTGCCATACAATGCCTATGGTGGTGAGCTAACTACATTATATGCAGAGATGGAACTATTTTAATACTCTTGGTTCGCATACCACCCTCACAGCCCACTCTAACCCTGGAGAAGGAGGCTCTTTCTGGGGAGAGGCCCCAGCGGACCACACGGCTGCCCAGGAAGAAGCAGAAACAGCTGGAGGAGCCGGAGCTGTCGGACTCTGACGAGTATGCTGACTTCACAGGCAAAGGAGTACAGTATACCACCACCATAGTGGGAGATGAGACCAGCTCTGCTGTGCAGAGTATACAGCAGGTGGGTGGGTCATGTATTTGTCAGATCATCTATGTTAGCAATTATATTAGGTTAGAGATTCTCTTTATTGCAATTGGGTCCATCTGTCCATTATTAATGTCTTGATTAATGCTGTGGATAARTTGGGTTTTTAAAGGTCCAATATAGCTGTTTTTATCTCAATATCAAATCATTTCTGGGTAACAATTAAGTACCTTATTGTTTTAAATTAAAATGTTAAATGAAATGGCTTCTTAGCAAATAGCAATTTCTAAAGCAATTTTGCTAGGACTGTCTGGGAGGGGTTTGACTAGAGGGGAAAACTGAAAATGAACTGTTATTGGCAGAGGTTTGGAACTCTCTTATTGGTCTATTAACTAATTTTCTGCATCGAAGTGCATGGTGATGTCCCCATGGAAGTGCATGGTGATGTCCCCATGGAAGTGCATGGTGATGTCCCCATGGAAGTGCATGGTGATGTCGCCATGGAAGTGCATGGTGAAATTTCAGTCTTTTCAAACAGCTCTTATGCTAAAAGGGATTTATCATTTTCACAGTATTATTCCAACCTCGTGTGGAAATAAACATTTAGTGTACAAAACATTAGGATCACCTTCCTAATATTGAGTTGCACCCCCTTTTGTCCTCAGAACAGCCTCAATTCGTCAGTGCATGGACTACAAGGTGTCTAAAGCGTTCCACAGGGTTGCTGGCCTATGTTTACTCCAATGCTTCCCACAGTTGTCAAGTTGGCTGGATGTCCTTTGGGTGGGGGACCATTGTTGTTACACACAGGAAACTGTTTAGCGTGAACCCAACAGCGTTGCAGTTCTTGACAAACTCAAACCGGTYCGCAGCAAATCTCTCCCTCCTACAGAGGGGAGGGCAGACCTAAATACTCTTGCCTTATCTGTTTGTTGTTTCATCCTTCTGTGCCCGGTGCCAAAGCATTAAATCAAGGCTGAGACCTTGGGGTTGAATAGACTATACATTTTAAACATCTTAATCGCTTAACACCCATGGCTTTTTATTACATTTTTTTAATGGCTCAAGGGCATAGATACTAGTAAGCCAGACATAGTTTATGGTGACCTCTGGCATTAGGGAGGRCACCTAAAGGCCAAATTCCAATAAGCAAACTGCATTCTTAAGAACACACCTCATACACAAGCAGACTCCTGTACTTATCTATACACTCAAACACATGCGTACGCCTATAGTCACTCTCACACACACAGCCAACGCTGCTGTCCCATGTATATACAGTGCCTTTGGAAAGTTTGACTCCTTGACTCTTTCCACATTTTGTTACGTTACAGCCTTATTCTAAAATTGATTTTAAAAAGCAATCTACATACAATACCCAGAAATACCTTATTTAAATAAGTATTCAGACCCATAGCTATGAGACATGAAATTGAGCTCCAGTGAATCCTGATCATCCTATTGATCACCTGTGGTAAATTCAATTGATTGGACATGATTTTGGAATGGCACACACCTGTTTATATAAGGTCCCACAGTTGACAGTGCATGTCAGAGCAAAAACCAAGCCAAGTCCGCAGAGCTCGCAGACAGGATTGTGTCGAGGCACAGATCTGGGGATGGGTACCAAAAAGATAATGCAGCATTGAAGGTCCCCAAGAACACAGTGGCCTCCATCATTCCTAAATGGAAGAAGTTTGGAACCACCAAGATCTGGCCGYCCGACCAAACTGCGCAATCTGGGGARAAGGGCCTTGGTCAGGGAGATGACCAAGAACCCGATGTTCACTCTAACAGAGCTCTATACACTCCTCAGTAAAAGGTACATGACAGCCCGCTTGGCGTTTGCCAAAAGGCAGCTAAAGGACTCTGACCATGAGAAACAAGATTCTCTGGTSTGATGAAACCAAGATTCAACTCTTTGGCCAGAATGCCAAGCATCACGTCTGGAGGAAACCTGGCACMATCCCTACGGTGAAGCATCATGCTGTTGGGGTATCTTTCAGCGGCAGGGACTGGGAGACTAGTCAGGATCGCAAAAAAGATGAACGGGAGCAAAGTACAGATCCTTGATGAACACCTGCTCCAGAGTGCTCAGGACCTCAGACTGGGGCGAAGGTTCACCTTCCAACAGGACAACAACCCTAAGCACACAGCCAAGACAACACAGGAGTGGCTTCGGGACAAGTCTCTGAATGTCCTTGTGGCCCATCCAGAGCCCGGACTTGAACCCAATCGAACATGTCTGGAGAGACCTTCTCATCCAACCTGACAGAGCTTGAGAGGATCTGCAGAGAAGAATGGGAGAAACTGCCCAAATACAGGTGTGCCAAGCTTGTAGTATCATACCCAAGAAGACTCAAGGCTGTAATTGCTGCCAAAGTTGCTTCAACAAAGTACTGAGTAAAGGGTCTGAATACTTATATAAATGTGATATTTTAAATTTTGTGTAAATTAGAAGAAYWTTTTTTTGCTTTGTCATTGTGCGGTTTTGTGTGTAGATTAAAGGGTATTTAAAAAATTWAAAAATAGAATAAGGTTAACCTAACAAAGTGGGAAAAGTCAAGTGGTCTGAATACTTTCTGAAAACACTTCCCGTTTCCTTTATGCAGTTTTTCCCACTGTAATGATATACTGTATTCTGCAAATTGCTCATTTTAATATCTACTACTGTTATACAGGCCGCTTATTTATATACTGGATTCTTTACGTAGCTCACTGTAATATACAGTGTACAAAACATTAGGAACACCCTCGTATTTGAGTTGCACCCCCTTTTGCCCTTAGAACAGCCTCAATTTGTCAGGGCATGGACTACAAGGTGTTGAAAGTGTTTCACAGGGATGCTTCCCACAGTTGTCAAGTTGACTGGATGTCTTTTGGGTGGTAGACCATTCTTGATACACTCACACAGGAAACTGTTAACTGAAACACTCCTGGGTTTTTCATGCTTTTCACACTCAAACCAGTGCGCCTGGCACCTACTACCATACCCTGTTCAAAGGCACTTACATCTTTTGTMTTAACCATTCGCCCTCTGAAGGACGCACACACACACACACACACAATCCATGTCTCAATTGTCTCAAGGCTTAATAGTCCTTCTTTAACCTATCTCCTCCCCTTCATCTACACTGATTTGAAGTGGATTTAACAGGTGACATCAATAAGGGATCATATACTGACCAGGTGAAAGCTATGTCATGGGAAGCGCAGTGTTCCTTATGTTTTGTACACTCAGTGTATAAAACACAGGACAATCATGTTTTTGACTGCACCTGGCCTTAAAGTTTTCCATATTGTCCACAACATTGTTTGTAGATTGTGTGATTCTATCATACTGTTAGTAGTGTATGATCTGACCCATTGTGGGTGGTGCTGTTGTTGTAGGTGGTGGTGCTGGCCGACCCCAACGTGTCCTCCGCCTCCTCCCCCAACAGCTCAGTGGGGCTGACCAACATCACAGTGACCCCCATCACCACCCATGCCCCTGCCCAGTTCACCAGCCTGCAGCCTGTAGCCGTGGGCCACCTGACAGCCAGCGACCACCGGCCCCTTACTCTGGACAGCTCCATCCTCACTGTCACCTTCGACACGGTCAGCGGCTCCGCCATGCTCCACAACCGGCCCGCCGAGCTCACGACCGACACGGTGGGGCCTGGCGGTGCCAGTACTGGGCCACAGTCGGTCGCCCACTTTATCAACCTTACCACCTTCGTCAACCCAATGGGGCACCCCCTGGAGGCCCCCACCCTGGCCTGGAGGCCTGTCACGCAGGCTGAGGGGGTCCAGGTCACCCCTGTAGCAGAGGGGGCTCCAGGTGACACCCAGGACTCTGAGACCCAGACCCCAGAGCAGGCTAGACAAGCCCAGGCAGCACAGCAACAGCAGGCCAACACAACACAGCAGATGTTCAGCTACTAGACTGAAGAGGGGAGGTGCTGGTCACCTCAGTCCTGGTGAAGGACAGTGGATAGACTAGACACATGGAAGGCCTGTGGACTAGAGGCCTTGAATGCTCTCACCCAAATGCCTATGTTATATTCCCCAAAATACACCTCTTGAATGAGAACATTGATGGAGGATGATAGCATTTACATGAACCAAGAGCTACTTTCTCTTGAGTCAACGTGAGTTGTTTGTCAAAAACCCCACAGAGGAAGCTGTTGAACTGTATAGTTTACAGAGATGCATGTACAGTTAAAAAGAATGAAATGATTTGGGTGCATTGTTTCTTAGGTCAAACTGTGTAGTTTTGACCAATCAACAGATCAATGTAATAGTTATAATATAAACCTAAGCAAGAAATTGAATATTCTAATTTGTGAATTTAAACATGCACGTCTCGCAATATTTGCATATTTTCACTGCAGAATTATTTAGGTTATGGAGATGCAAAAAAGTTGTTTTTTTTTATTCTCATTGGGGGTTAAATTATTAAATAATTTGGGCACACGGCTTTGAATGCCTTGTACAAGAGGTTAATAGAAGACAATTAGAATCGTTTTATTTTATTTTTTATGAGTAGATCACGAGTGTAAAGCAGCCAAGACACAGCATTTAACCAGTAGAGAGAACCATATTTTATTTTTGAATGTCTGAAAGCATTGAAACTTAAAACCATTCAGCAATTGTCAAAGAAATACTGGAAGCCTTTTTTATTGCCATTGTTTTTCAATTAAATTTCACAAATGAAATGTATTTAGCCCATTTTCTGTTTCTGTCTAAATATCAATGTTTAAATCGAGTAGTACATTTGAGAATATGGTACAAGCTTGTTTTCTAGCGTTATGATTTAACCAACTGGGAAACTCGGCTGGCATTGTAATCAGTGGTGAGTGTGTGTGTGTGTCAAGTCTTTTTACATTTAGCAGACGCCCTTATCCAGAGCAATTAGCGTTAAGTGCCTTGCTCAAGGGCACAGACTGATGTTTCACCTAGTCTGCGCGAACCAGCGACCATTCGGTTATTGACCCAAAGCGCTTAACCACTAGACTATGAACCGCACACCTGTTGTACACCTGTAGCTTACCCGGAGTCAGAACCTGGACCAACCAGAAGGGGGAGCTATCTTCACAAATATGATTTATCTGAGAGCTCCTACATAAAATGAGTTACATGTGCATTAGATTATGCAGAGACATTCTGTCTAGGAAAGGTGTTTTGAAGGACTGCAAAATAGAGTGCTGGTCTTTTGTATGTATGGTTCTTGCTATTGTCTCCTTCCATGGTCGGGCCAAGGAATGTCGACACCCTCAAGAAGGATTAACATCTACACTAGATGGACCATCACCTCCAAAGACCCTCATTCTCAGGGTTGACACCTTCAACTGTTAATGTCTCTGTGTCTCTGTTCTCTATTAGCCCCAAGCATTAAACAATGTCTCTGGTGATGTGCATCACTATGGTGTGAAGTAGGCTGCTTCAAACTGCYACGCTCTCATTGTTTCCCACTGTTTACACCTCTTGTATGTTAATAATTATCAGGATAAGTGTTCTGTAGTTCGAGGGGGTCTGTGGAAGTGCAGGTTGAGGGTTTCTATTGTCATTTACTATTGGCACTAATTTTGCTGATGAACTTATTTGAGGAAAAATGTACTTACAAAGATTGTGGTTTCCTCACCTAGCTATTTTAAGATGAATGCACTGATTGCACGTTGCTCTGGATAAGAGCGTCTGACAAATGCATTGCAAGAAATCTGATGTTTTGGGGATATCCCTCTGAATATGTAAACCAAGACAATTACATTTTTGAACCCAGTCATTATAAATTGTACTTAATTCATGGACAAGCTACTATAAACTAAATACTTTTCAGTGGTGTAAAGTACTTAAGTAAAAAAGACTAAAGTACTACTTAAGTTGTTTTTTGTCTGTCTGTACTTTACTATTCATATTTTTGTCAACTTTTACTTCACTACATTCCTGAAGAAAATAATGTACTTTTTACTCTAAACATTTTCCCTGAAAGTATGTTACATTGAGTGCTTCGCAGGACAGTAAAATGGTCCAATTCACGCACTTATCAAGAGAACATCCCTGGTCATCCCTACTGCCTCTGATCTGACGGACTCACTAAACACACATGCTTCGTTTGTAAGTTATGTCTGAGTGTTGGGAGTGTGCTCCTGGCTATCTGTAAATAAAAGAAAATGTCACCTTCTAGTTTGATTAAATATAAGGAATTTGAAATTATTTGTACTTTTGATACCTAAGTACATTTAAGCAATTACATTTACTTTTGATACTTAAGTATATTTAAAACCAAATACTTTTAGACTTTCTCAAGTAGAATTTCATTGGCTGACTTCCACTTTTACTTGAGTCATTTTCTATTAAGTTAGCTTTAATAAAAAAGTATGGCAATTACACCACTAGTACTTTGAGAAACAAGTCTTCTCTACTTAGTTATTGCTCATGTTTGCTGATATGTATGACACCTGCTGAGTCACTGACATGTCTCACACTCAGTGTGAACGRGAAAGGAATCGGGCAGGTATATGACAAGGCTTGTGGTTTTRGATACATTTATCCCGGTAGTATAACTCATGAATAGGCTAGTATACATCCCAGATAAACACACATTCCAAACCAGGGCCATCTGGGCAATATCACGTAACCAACCATTGTTGAAGGATATTCCCAATGTCTCCTCGGGTTATTTACAGGGTCTTTGGTAGTGTTAGGGTTCTCAGCTGGACAAAGGTATTGGGTGATATCCCAACATTCCACTGTTTTTGAATTCCATCTTATTTACAAATACACATTTTTTCTGGACAGAAATATGAGAGAGTTGGGGCTCAGATTAATGATAAACCTGGTCAGTGGTGTGCTACCTGGAAAGACTAATCTGTCTGTCTGGCCAGATCCAGGAAATGATGTCACAACTATAGGCTCTTCCCCTTCTTTCACCTGAATAGAAGGAGGGGCCAGATTGAGTTAGGCAAGAGGGGAAAAACAAGGAAGCGAGATCTCAGTTGGTAGGCAGGTGTGTATGTTTACTTCTTCTGAATGTGTGTTGGAGAGGAAAACAATAAGGATTTGGGGATTTTAACACCACTCAAGCCTTTCTAAAGACGGATATGGACGTTGCGGACCCTTCCCATGGGAATATGGGGCTGCTGAGAACCTTTGACTCCTCTGAGTTTGGGAGCTGGGAGAAGATAGGCTCGGGCGGCTTTGGACAAGTATACAAAGTCCGGCATGTACAGTGGAAAACATGGCTGGCTATCAAGTGCCCGCCCTGCCTTCATGTAGATGACAAGTATGTTGGACAGCTGTTTTTATTCTGGGATTGATGGTGTGTGGGGCTGTGAAGAATGTTGTTTAAAGTATTTAAGCCTAGATTACATGTTAAATGTATGATATCCTCTGTGGGCTTCAGACTAAAAAGCAGTAGTTCTCTATGAGTTTGTTCATCTATCTGAGGGTGTGACGTATGCTGGAAACTTAGTCAGCCTTATGTCACAGACTCATTATCTTGTGGGTTCTGGAGGGTGGACATGTATGGGGGTACATTTCTAYTATGTAAATGTTGATGTTTTTGAGGTGAGCACTTAGCAGTCATTCACATGCGGTTACAATGGAGGGCCCTTGAGCAGTACACCTGTGAATGTTTGGCTAGATTTTTTTATGTGATACACCCTCATGCTCTGCTATACTGTGGGGAAGAGGACTCTTTCACCCCTGGTGGCATTACCACCACAATTATCGGAGCTAGCCGAACAGATCAGTCTTCTGTACTCTAATGCCTGGCCCTTTGTCCAGGAGACCCTGCCAGACATTACACTATGTCTCTGGAATGTAACCTCTTCTTCAGTTTGGTGATGATGTTTGTTTTGACTCATGATTATGAGAAGCAGTATGACAGGTGTTGTCCCAGGTGTGTGTGCGTGTAACATGGTGTGCTGGGGGGAAAAGTTCAATATTATGCTAGCACGCTCCTTCCTCTCTTACAACACTCCGTAGAACGCCATGTCACCACCCTGACCCAGCTCCCTCCGGGAGCCTCAAAGAGGACTACCAAGTCTTAATTTACTTTCAATATTACTTTTCTACTTGATTTCAACATGTAGCGGAGTGGATGTGTAAATGATTTACAACACATTATTTAAAGAATCTGTACAATATCCTTTCATTCCTTTGGCACAACAAGTGTTATTTAAGTTCACCAGCAGTGAGAAATATTAGTGCATTTGACTTTTTTTGTGGCATATCAAGTTAATGTTTCTGAAGGTGTCAGAGAATGAGGTTGGGAACATTGTATTCAAGAGGCCCCGTTTTGAGAGCTTTTACAGCTTTGAATACAATGATTGGATCAGGTTGCTCCTAAACTTCATTTCACTTGAGGCAATATACCCACAGACCACAGGCTGAACTTTTTGCTGTCGACAATTTGTTGAGAGATTTAGTCACAGACACTTACACTGAGTGTACAAAACATTAAGAACGCCTGTTCATTCTTTGACATACTAGATGAAGGGAAGAAGACAGGTTAAAGAAGGATTTTTAAGCCTTGRGACAATTGAGACACGGATTGTGCATGCGTGCCATTCAGAGATTTAAGTGCCTGGGTATGGTAGTATGTACCAGGCGCCACCGGTTTGTGTCAAGAACTGCAATGCTGCTGGGTTTTTCACGCTCAACAGTTTCCTGTGTGTATCAAGAATGGTCCACCACCCAAAGGATATCCAGCCAAATTGACACAACTGTGGGAAGCATTGGAGTCAACATGGGCCAGCATCCCTGTGGAATGCTTTTGACACCTTGCAGAGTCCATGTCCTGATGAATTGAGGCTGTTCTGAGAGCAAAAGGGGGGTGCACCTCAATATTAGGAAGGTATTCTTAATGTTTTGTAAACTCAGTGTATTACATTTGAGTTATTTAGGGTAGCGTTATGGATATTACATTAGCACGCAAAATCCCAACTTAAATGTCTCACAGAATGGACAAAAGAATATAAATAGAACTTTTGATGTGTGTGTCTATAGTACCCCTTGGGGGGAGTGTATCCCCAAAAAAGCGGACTTGTAAATATTGATATGTTGGAGAAATGAAGCAAGTAAGAATGGATGTTACATTAAATGGACAAGCTTTTTGGGAAGACGGGACATATTAGCATATGTCTGTGAGTTTGTAAGTCTTAGGTCAAAACATGGATTGCATTTTCGAAGGAAAGGCGTAGCTGAACACAAAAACGCTCATTTAAAAAAAGATTGTAATTTACATTATTACTTCGGAAAGGAAAAACAACCGTTATAGATGTTAAACTCTCCATTATGGATGTCACAGAGTCTGAAATAGACATTCATTTCTTACAGATTTCTTGATCAAAATCTATAATTTGTTGTCATTCGGAATGTTTTTTTAAAATGTCAACAGAAGGCATAGTACCTTAAGATTGCATAATAACAGGTAGTCTGAATATCATACAAGACCAGGCACCATACCCTAATAGGTATTTTTTTCTCTTCATATCAAAATGAACCTTCAACAGTTTAATTACAATTTTGTATAAAACATTTTTTTCAGAACTATTGTAACAAAATATGATAATAAAACAATATACATGTCCCTATAGTGCAAATGCATTTTTCTGGACACTGGATGAAGTCAGTATATTTTGGGGGGCTTTCACTTGAAAAAGACGCAGGCTCAGTTTCCCAAAAGCATCTTGAGGCTAAGTTCATCTAAGAACAATATGATCCTTGATCCAATGGGCTCCCGAGTGACGCAGCAGTCTAAGGCACTGCATCTCAGTGCAAGATGGTGTGCGTCCCTGGTTCAAATCCAGGCTGCATCACATCCGGCCGTGATTGGGAGTCCCATAGGGTGACGCACAATTGTCTCAGTGTTATCCGGGTTTGGCCGGTGTAGGCCGTCATTGTAAATAAGAATGTGTTCTGAACTGACTTTCCTAGTTAAATAAAGGTTCAATCATATTTTTTTTTTTAAATCGTATGGTTCTAACAATGAACTTCACCTTATTAAGATGACTTTTGGGAAACTGGGTCCAGCACTATTCACAGATTGTTGATAAACACTCTTCTCATCTTTCTATCTAAAAAAAGTACTGCCATGTATGAGAAATGCATTTCAGCATATATTTTCCAAGAGAATTTGAGCTAAAACACACACTTTTCAAGATATCAATAATTGCTTCAGTACAAGTCTGAAGAATACATCCCGGAACAAGCAGACAAAATGTGTTGAATGCACAAGCTTCTGAAGATAAGATATGATACATCAATATCCATCACATCCACAGCCGTTATGGAAGGTGCAGATATCATAACGCTGAAAAAAGATACGATAATGAAAAGAGATCCCAATTATAGACCATATAAAACCTTGATGAAAGTTGGCTTTAAAGAGAAAGTTTCAAGATGAACCGATGTAGTGTATGTTTTTTAGTTTTTTTTACTTTTCATTAAAAAGTTTATGGATGTTACATTGCCTGTCCCAGTCACCTTTACAAGACTGTAGAACACGCAAAACAAAACTCGTCGTGAAGTCGTGAAATATCATTGACTGAAAAGCCTTTTTTGAGACTTGGCCACCTACTTACTCTGTAATGGTCAAAATTCATGCAATCGCCTACTTAAACTTTTAAAATAAAGCCTGAACTCCAACATATAGACCTTAAGGATAGTTATGAATGTGGTTTCATTTGGAAATAACTAACTTTATTTGTGCATTCTCAGGTTGACTTAAACATGGAATCGTCCTTTAGCAGACAAACACAACAGAGTTTATTGACTCCTTTATTTGTGTTTGATTGTGTTACTTCCTATGACCATTTATCTCACGTCTCTACCCTATTGCTTTTGAAAAACATTCACAAAGAAAAATATGTCGGATACAAAGCACAAGGAGGAAGTTCTTTAGCTTTGCCAATGACAAGCATTGACATCCTTCTCCAAGCTAGACTCATTGCACCCACTGAACCTGAGCTAAAGATGTTATCTTCTCTCAACATCTGCAAAGTACATGAACTGTAATTTGCCTGCCTGCTCCCTGCCTCCACACACTCCTCTGACTCCAAGCTAGCTAGTGAATTGTAACGGTCTCATGTGATGCTCCATTAGCCGTTACAGGATAGGTACTGTTTGGCATTGCACAGAGAATTTAACTAACTTTAAAGGTGCAATGCAACTGTTTTTCTGAATATCCAATTATTTTGGGGGGGTAACAATTAAGTACCATACTGTTTGTTTTAAATTAAAATGGTCAAAAATAACAAAAATACACAGCTTCATAGCAAAGAGCAATTTCTCAAGCAAGAATTTTGCTAGGACTGTGGTGAAGGGAAAACTATAAACTAGCTGTTATTGGCAAATAGGTTTGGAACTCTCTTTCTTATTAGTCTAACTAATTTACCGCCTGGTGATATCACCATGCAGGCCAAAACTCCATCCCACCAAAACAGGTTGAAATTTCAGGCAGTCTTTTTAAACAGCTCTTAAAAGGGCATTATCATAATTTTCACAATTTCACAGTATTATTCCAACCTCAGTGTTGAAATATATATAAAACACTTTTAACTTGGGGATACTACCTTTGTTCTGGATTCGGCCAAACATGTACCTTCTAAAATGTCAGTGGCCAGCTCCATGAAGTAATCCAACAATGTGTATGCCGCCATCTTGTCTTTCAAATCTTCTCTCATTGATGGAGACATGTGAGTGTCATCATGACACACAGCACTTTGGGGTGGACCCACCTGTCTCAAAAACTTGTTTTATATATATATTTCCACACTGATGTTGGAATAATACTGTGAAAATCATGATAATGCCCTTTTAGTGTAAGAGCTGTTTGAAATGACCGCCTGAAATTTACATTTTAGATTTTTAGATTTGAGTAATTTAGCAGGCAATCTAATCCAGAGCAATTTCCAATTAGTGCATTCATCTTAAAATAGCTAGGTGGGACAACCACATCACAGTCATTGTAAGTAAATTTTTCCTCAAAGCTATCAGCAAGGTCAGAGCTAGTAAGGGGAAATAAAGTAAAGTGCGAGTGGTAGTATTATTAGTGTATTTTTTATATTTTTTGTGGGGGGTCGGGGTGAGGAGGTAGTGTGAGTTAGACACTGGTGCCGTGTAGATGGAAACAGAAAAGTCTCTTGTGTAAAACACTCTCCTAACTCCACACATTTGCACAGATTTTTCATGCTTGTCAGATTTATTTAATGAAATGGCTGACACTTTTATTGAACTTGAATGATTTGGTAATATACCCCTTGGCAATTCCACGATATCGGAATTACCCTGTGACTCCAATTTTTCACTTTGAAATGTATGTCAAACAAAAAACATTGATTTCAAAGTTTAACAAACCATACAACTCTATGCACAATGACCCTTTGAACAATGTACACAGTAAATTAATTAAAAAATAACATTTACTGGAAAAACCTTACAGATGCAAAAGTTTGGTAACAGATTTACGGTAAATCTCCCTCAGTTTTCTGTTACAAAACTTGTATCTGCACCGTTCTTCTTGTAAATGTGTTTTGTAAACTTTTCGGTGGAAATTGTTAAAGTAGTGGTTGTGCATAGAGTCGAAACATAAAGAAATGGTTGCCTTAGTGACAGAGAGACTACAATACATTGTTTATTTAGCCTTTTACTTTTTAAGATCTTATCAGCATGCTGATTTAATATTGAATGAATCCTTTGAAAACCCAAGTTGTTGCTCATTGCCTTTGTAGTGAAGACACTACCGTATACACACACATTATTCAAGAGATTAAGCAGTTTATCCAAGTTTTTTTTCAAAGCCACCTCTCTTTAGATCTCTATACTGAGGTCAGTGGTGATGGGCTACACGGCTCTGTTTGCATCTGCTAGCCTAGTCAGGCTAACACTGATAAAGGTAATAAATAGATAATTGTTCAAAGGTTGAGCAACAAGAGCACAGGGAACAAGAGGTCTGTTGTGTTCATAACTCCAAACCGAGCTGGATTCTTAGGCTCTCTGAGGAATGTCGCTGGGACAGATCTGCCTGGCTGCCATACTTGGAGAATCTCTGTCCCATAAATTCGTCATGTCTGCAGGGGTTCACTGATTTAACCTGTCAGAGAGACGGGTTAATGCATAGCTCATGCGTCTCAGTTTGCTGTCTCCTTGTATTCCCTCGTGTAATTTGGGTCGACGGTAAAAGGTTTTTCAAGTGCTGCTATTTTAACAAGCCTTTGAATACCTGTGTAAGTAAGATAAAATAACAGCATTTTACGAATTTGTTGTGGATCGAGGGATGTAGATGGATGGGCAGATTTATGAAGACAGCTACATTTAAATTCACTGTTATCTGTATGAGTTATGTAGTTCAGTCTAAACAGACAGGTATACGAGGGCTTTATGCCCACTTGATGTGATGAAGTCTAAGTAAGTTAACAGACAAGCATGTCGTCTGTAGGGAGCGAGCAGAGCTGCTGGAGGAGGCTAAGAAGATGGAGGCGGCYAAGTTCCGCTACATCCTGCCAGTGTATGGGATCTGTGGGGACCCCCAGGGCCTGGTGATGGAGTACATGGAGACAGGCTCCCTGGAGACCCTGCTGGCTGCTGAGCCTCTGCCCTGGGAGCTGCGCTTCAGGATCATCCACGAGACGGCGGTGGGAATGAACTTCCTGCACTGCATGAGCCCACCCCTCCTGCACCTGGACCTAAAACCTGCCAACATCCTACTGGACGCACACTACCATGTCAAGGTGAGACACAACCGTTACTTGGTGTGTTCGTTGGAGTTCGTACAGGGCACTGTGTGGGCAGTGCTTGTACATTTGAGACATAAATATGTAAAATCAATACACCGTCCAATAGAAAAGTCAGATTTGACCTTATAGTGTGCATTTAGCAAACTTTCACCCAAATTATCTTTAAAACAACAGCCCAAACTCAAGAGCTTTCATGTGGTATGTCCTTTAATAGGATTTGCTCAGGTGTGAATTTCAGCTGAGATGTATAGAGGGAGGAAATATTTTTTTCACTTTCATTTTGCCCTGCTGCACACACATGCTACGGGCAGAAAGGTGTCTCCCTCCCAGCCCACCTGCTCTCCTACCTCCCACTGGATGACTAATGGAGGTGGAGGAGAAATGGGTGGGAACCTCATCTGTTTTAATACCTTGATGTAAACAAGGAGCCTGGGCCTGTCTTAACAGGCTGAGTACAGTACTCTGCCAACACTGACTGAGTGTGTGTTCAGCTGCTCGCCCACACATGTAACTCACAGTCAAACAGGGCCTCAACTCCTGACACGAGAGGTAAGGAGAGCACCCACAGGCTAGGACAGGACGTGGCTGGGAAGCACCCTCAGACTGGGACAGGACGTGGCTGCCTCTGCCCTCATCAGGGCTCTGGATGCATAGAATACAATAAGGGCTCAGCCATCAGCTTGAGGGTAAAGTTAGTCATAGGTAGCCATAGCCATGACAACAAATGGGAAAGGGAGAGATCAAGTAGGTTCTTGTCTTAATAAGATATATTCTGTATCTCCAATCTCCCCTTCAGATATCAGATTTTGGTCTGGCCCGGTGGAACGGCCTATCCAGAGTTGATGAAATCAGCCGTGATGGGTTCTGTGGCACTATCGCCTATCTGCCGCCGGAGAGCATCATCGAGAAGAACAGGGTGTCAGACACTAAGCATGACGTCTACAGGTGAGCCTCTTCACCTTCACTTCTCTCTGTTCTTGTCTGCCAGAGGAGTGGAACGTTGTCTGTTTAATGCTTAGTCATGGTGTTTGTTTTTTCAATTCTCCCTTCCATTGTTTGTTTTCACAACATTGGTTTTAATCACTATGAATATGAAATGAATGTATATTAATCAGTTATAAATGATGCTTGGACAACACATAGTGAGTTCACTCATTGATCACCTTTATTAGTATTCCTTGATACTGACCTGTTGTTCCCTTCCTGTTACAGCTTTTCGATAGTCATCTGGGGAATTCTCACACAGAAGAAACCTTACCAAGGTGAGACATGTTGAGGAAATGTATGGATGGGTTGAGGATTGGTGTGAGACATGTTGTAGTCCTTTAGGGTTTTTCTTATAAGATTCACTCCTAGTCTTTCTTAAACTCAAAAGGCCTGCTTCCTGGACCGTGATTAAGCACATAGACTCCTTGTGACATGACCACCCATGTTAGTTTGTCCTGCGTCTCACTAAGTGAAGGTAACAGACGTTTAGTCACAGTGCACATATTGACGGTGCCGTTGAGTGTTTACCTGGTGAATTCCAGGGAGGCAGGCTGACAGGTGTTTTTTCCCCAGGCATATCCTTTGAATTGAAAGCTCTTGATCAGGGCATTGACATCCTTGGCACCGGCACCTGTGTCCGCCATTAAGGAAGCCCTAGAAAAGCACTCTCCTCCTCCCATGTTCCTCGTCCTTCTATTGAATGGTATTAAAGCTACAAAAGAAGCCAGGGTGATCTGAGCTTAACTCCACTGCCTCTGTTTGCTTTGAATCATGGACTGGCTTGCTGGCTGGTCCCAATGCCTAATAACAAAGATACCATGACCAAGAAAGCCTGAGAGGTTTTTCCAGGCTTGGTGTGGGAGAGAAAGAAAAGGGGGATACCTAGTCAGTTGTACAACTGAATGCCTTCAACTGAAATGTGTCTTCCGGCATTTAACTCAACCCCTCTAACAAAACATCTATATGCCTTCTTTATCTGAGCATACAGAAAGATTATAATAATGAGGGGTACATACTTGAATTGGTCCTACCCAGACATTTGTTTATGTTGCTTTTCCATACTTTCACCAGCACACGATCAAGGCATAATTCATTGATATGATCCAGGCTCTAATTTGTCTTTTGTATAATGGGGCCTGGTACACCTTTTGGACTGAGTTATCATATGAACAGTAGAGAAATTAATGAAGTGTATCAATGTGTCTTATATATTGTGTTGATTGTATCTTTATGTCCTCTATTTCCTCCAGGGGAGAACAACATCCTGCAGATCATGGTGAAGGTGGTGAGAGGGGTGCGTCCCGATCTCAATGTTGTGCCCCGGAGTCGACCCCAAGCCTGCATGGGGTTCCTGAGCCTCATGCAGCGCTGCTGGGCCCCTTTACCTGATGCCAGACCCAGCTTCCAGGGTGAGTAGAGACCCAATGGGGCCTATGCCTGTAAGGGATGGGTGTTTATGTTTATCTTGAGGCTTGAAAGCAGGAAGAACACAATTCAAGTGTAGTAATACATACACAAAGTCATGATGTACTGTACATATAGTTTTCTGAAAAGGTGAAATTTAAACCATGGGATGCTATTCTGTACATCAAACCTGACCTTTGTTGTCTTCTGTCTGCAGAAATCACATCAGAAGCCGAGGAGCTGTGTTCTAAACCCCAAGAGGAGTCCAAGAACCAAACTCCTATGCCTGAGAATAACCACTGCAATGGACTAACCACTGACCAGGTAGAACCACACATACCATTCACTTATATTCCCCTGCTTTTAAATGACTGTTGTAGCTCAAAATGGCTTATTTTTAATGGAATATCTACATAGGCATACAGAGGCCCATTATCAGCAACCATCACTCCTGTGTTCCAATGGCACGTTGTGTTAGCTAATCCAAGTTTATCATTTTAAAAGGCTAATTGATCATTAGAAAACCCTTTTGCAATTATGTTAGCACAGCTGAAAACTGTTGTGCTGATTAAACAAGCAATAAAACGGGCCTTCTTTAGACTAGTTGAGTATCTGGAGCATCAGCATTTGTGGGTTCGATTACAGGCTCAAAATGGCCAGAAACAAATACCTTTCTTCTGAAACTAGTCAGGTAATTCTTGTTCTGAGAAATGAAGGCTATTCCATGTGAGAAATTGCCAAGAAACTGAAGATCTCATACAACGCTGTGTACTACTCCCTTCACAGAACAGCATAAAACAGCTTTAAACAGAATAGAAAGAGGAGTGGGAGGCCCCCGGTGCACAACTGAGCAAGAGAAAAGTACATTAGCGTCTAGTTTGAGAAACAGACGCTTCACAAGTCCTCAACTGGCAGCTTAACGATGTCTACAGTGTATTTCTGATCAATTTGATGTTATTTTAATGGGCAAAACAACAAGGAAATTTCTTAGTGACCCCAGACTTTTGGACGGTAGTATACATAGCTACATAACTAGATGTTTTAACAACATGTCAACATAAAGGTTGTCAAAGAGCCAAGGAGTCAAGGGGTTTGTTATTGTATTTCTAACATAGCTGTGTCTCCAACAGAATAAAGAGCAGAAGCCAGTCAGGCCCAAGTCTGCCATGTTGCCAGAGAAAGACTACAGCCTATCAGAGCTGCTGAGCCAGGTAGACTCTGGGATATCTCGGAGCTTTGACCATGTGAAGGAGGACTGCTGTCCCAGCAAAGACAACACCAGCAAGAGACTGTCAGGAATCTCCTCTGTAGACTCTGCCTTCTCCTCTCAAGACTCCATTACCCTCTCCTTTGAGAAAGAGAATACCTGTGGTAAGAATGGCTGTGCCTTGGCATTGTCTATGGTTTCCTTTAACAGATGACAGGAATTCTCGTTTCTCATGGTGTTATATCGTACATATAAGTAGTACAGTTCTGAATGACTTCTGGAGTATGCAAAGTGTCTCTTTAACTTTAGGATAATTTCTTTGTGGTTTTGTCCCTGACTCTATACTGTGTCTTCTATCTCCATGTTGTTTAGACTCTGGGGAGGTGCAGAGGAGGAAGCTGTGTGATGCCATCCGTACCAAAGATATGTCCAAGCTGATGAAGATCTTGCAGCCTCAGGACGTGGACCTCCTATTGGAGGGCGGCTACAGCCTGCTCCACCACGCCGTCACGCAGGCCAACGAGGAGGCCGTCAAGTTCCTGCTCCTCAACCATGCCAATACCAACCTGGCCAATGCCCACGGCTCCACCCCCCTCCACCTGGCCACCGAGAAGCACCTGAAGGGCCTGGCCGAGCTGCTGCTGGGCCGCCGGAGCACCAACGCCAACGCCCGGGACGAGGACCAATACACAGCCCTGCACTGTGCTGCTCAGAACGGGGACGAGGCCATCACCCGCCTACTGCTGGACCGCGGCGCCTCCATCAATGAGACGGACGCACAGGGACGTACACCCGCACACATCGCCTGCCAGCATGGCCAAGAGAACGTGGTCAGGGTGCTGCTAAGCCGCGGGGCAGACGTCCACGTGAAGGGCAGAGATGACTGGACGGGTCTTCACTTGGCTGCCTGGCAGGGCCACCTGGGCATCGTCAAATTGCTGGTGAAGCAGGCCGGGGCGGACGTAGATGGGCAGACCACCGATGGGCGCACCCCGCTGCACATGGCCTCCCATAGGGGGCAGTACAGGGTGGCAAGGATCCTGATAGAGCTGGGGGCAGACGTCCACGTGACCTCCACGGGCCTCCACACCCCCCTGCATGTGGCGGCTGAGACAGGCCACACCAGCACCTCTCGCCTCTTAGTCAAGCATGATGCAGATATCCAGGCCCGGACCACCCAGGGCCTTACCGCCCTTCACCTCGCTGCTCAGCACGGCCACTTGCCCACAGTGAAGATGCTGATCGAGGAAGGGGCAGACCCCTACTGCACCAACCAAAACCTGCGTACCCCCTGCCACCTGGCGGCAGAAGGGGGACACTGTGAGGTCTTCAAAGAGCTTCTGGTCCACTGCCCTGAGGGTGCCAGTCTGTCAGACGAGCAGGGCCTCACCCCTCTTCACCTGGCTGTGAGGGGAGGCTACACAGATATCACCAGCATGCTGCTGGCCCAGGGGGTGGAGGTATCACAAGAAGTACCACAGGACTCCATACCCCTACCAGAGGAAGTACCACAGGACTCTATCCCCCATGACACACTGCAGCCAGCAGCAGAGGACTACCCAAAGCTTCTGGATCGTCAGCAAAGCTCGTTGGCCAAGTGTCTCCAGAGAAAGGTTGTAATCTTGAAACTGACGGAGCGTGAAGGAAATGACTGTCCAGAGGAGGGAGTCACGCTGTGACTGGATTGTACAGAACTGTCCTGGAATTGAAAACAGTCAGGGATCTCTTCTATTCCCTTCCCCTTGGATGTGATGGGAGAGGTGTCTCGAGCTAAAGAGACCAGCAGTTGTATTAGATTTCTTTTGTACATAGTATTTTGATTGTGTCTTATTTTTATGGCAGTCTTTGATTGATCATTCATTGCCAGATGTTATGATTCTTTGGTTATTTGGGCCTCTCAAAGCCCCTGTTACCGCCCTTCATTACTTTGGTATCTTGTCAGAGAAGGATAGCTTAAATGTAAATATGTATACTGTATATAGAACCATGAGCTCATATAAATCACTTTTTTCCTTTATGTTAAATATAGACCCAAGTCATGTTTTTCCCTTAATAGTGTAGCTTTTCTACTTTGCATATGCACATTCATGGCCCCCGGTAAAAAAGAATGTTGACATTATCTGTGGAATGCCATTTGTATTTTCCTTTCCTATCTACTTACTGTAGCTGGTATGTTTAAACATGTCCATAAGCTATATTCTCTAATAAAACAACAGTGTCAATACAAGTGTGTGTGTGTGTGTGTGTGTGTGCGTGCGTACCCACCCACGTGCCCTTGTAAATGTGTGAATGAAAGAATGATGGCCATCTTCACTGCCAGGCAGAATGGGCATGTCTCTATCTGCAGCCGGCTTTACTCTTATCATTCCTGCCTGCCTCTCCCCCAGACCCTACAGAGCATTCTCAACTTGGCACCATCCATGGGAACTGCCCTCGGGGGGGATCGCAGGCCAGGCAGGTGGGTTAGTGGGAGGGGAGTGGGGAGGGGAGTGGGGTGAGGAGGGGGGAACATACCTGCCTTTCCAGGCTGTTGGCTAATTCCTCAGACCATTTAAAATTTTCATCACTCTCCTAAACCAACGTTCCATCCTTGATGTTGACGCCTGCAGGGCTAGGCCTCTTTAGACCCGAGTCTGAAGCCCTCCTGAGCTGAGCTCCGGCGAGCCTTGTAATTGCCCTGGTTTAGTGGTAAGTTCTGTGTAATCAGAGGCTTTGGTGTGTGTGTGCGCGGGGGGGGGGGGGGGGGGGGTTGTGTGTGTGTGTGGTGTGGGGGGGGTTTGTGTGTGTCTGTGTGTGTCATCTGTTGCGCGTGGATCCTACAAAAGCCTCAGTGGTGTGGAACCTCCGTTACTCAATCTGGGGAAGATTGAGTAACGGCAATCTTCCGCCTCACTTATCATGGCATTCTATTATGTTCCTTCACTGTACCCTTTCTACATACTTTACACAGTAGCTTGTTATTCAAGTACACTCCCTATATTTGCACTGTGCCAACCTTGTAGTGTTTGATGAATAAGTAAGTAGAGCATTTAAATGGATTTGACTCTTTATGCCTCTCATGAGAATAACACACACTGCTATGACTCATTGCTCCCTCTTAATGGCCCTCATCTCTACTTCATCTTTTGATTGTGTCAATGTGCAGATCATTTTCACACTCAAATATATCATCTAGAGTACTTGGTAGTTCAGTAATGAAGCAGTCATGAGTCCTTAAGATTTTTCAACAATCCATTTTTAATGATAATGCTTTTGTAATAAAAAATAATAATGAATGACCATGAAAATAGAAGATGTGGTTATTTCAGTTATCCATGTTGTTGTTGGCACTGCCCTCCTCTGTGTTGCTGCTGGACAGACACTGTCCAAACAGCTGGAAGTCACACAGGCTGCCCAGGCTGTCTACCTCATAGAAGAACTCCATGCCAGACTCCCCTGCTGCGGCTATGCCCACAGACCCCTCTGATCCCTGCGACTCCAGCAGGCGCTGCATACAGCCATCTAGGTCCTCCTGGTCCAGGGAGTGATCCAGGGTGGAGGGACACTGACCCCTGCCTGAAGCCTCTTGAGCGGGGCTGGACAACACACCCTGTGGTACCAGAACACTTAGCCCAGCCTCAGYCTGCTGGCTGGGTTCCTCCTCAGACTCACAGTGGAAAATCTTCATAGCCTCCTCCAGAGAGGTGACTGCAGGCATGGAACTATCTCCTAACCCCTGCAGGGACAGGCTGGGGCCGGTGACCTGGGTCAGAGAGGCCTGGGAGACTCTTGCAGCCCTGAGGCTATAGCTCTGGAACTCGAACAGAGGGTGGTTGGAGCCTGCCTGGAAGGGACCTCCAAGCTGATGGTGAGGGGCCAGGTGAGTGCAGCTGTCTCCGGCCTGAGGGAGGCCAGTGGGGGCTTGTTGGGGCTCTGTGGGGAAGATAGGGTACATCCTAGCCTCCATGGGCCCTCCTGTGAGGTGTTGCCTGTAGGACCAGGGGACCCTAGCCTGGTAGGCCATCCTGTTTGACTCAGGCCTCCACTGTGTGGCACGCTGGTCTTGGTGTAGCTGGTGTTGAGGCAGCCAGTAGAGCGCACTGTGCATGTACTGGGCAGACACCCGTTGGGTCTGTGTGGCAGAATGGGATAGGTAGCCCTGGGTCCTCCCTGTCCATGTCTGTGGGTAGTACACCTGGGCATGACTGTGGACCCATGACCCCTTGGGCTGCTGAGGCCACATGTATGGAGCCTGCATCTGCGTGGAAGGGGTGCCCAGCATGGCTGAGGAGCTCATTTGTCTCATGTCACACACTAGACAGAGATGAATATGGAATGTCAACAACCCACTGGGCAAAAACTGGTTGAATCAACGTTGTTTCGACGTCATTTTACCAAAAGGAATTTTGTCTTTTTTTCACCAAACTTGAACCTAAATCCAATAACATGGTGACATTTTTTGTTGATTTCACAATGAATTCTCATTAGTTGACAACTCAACCAAATGTAAATCAAAACTAGACGATGAACTGATGTCTGAGCCCAGTGTGAAAGTTTCTCCCTGAATTTACAGCACAACATTTTGGTTACCAAGCAAGCTACGTTCACTTGAACAACTACCAATTAAGTTCAAGAGATAGCTAGGTCTCACCTGGAGAGAGGCCACCAGTTATTCTGACAGGAAGAAGTTGTTCTTTTGAGGTTGGGAATTGAATCATGTCACTTTCTTTCAAGAGTATATGGTGAATGATCGTTTGGTTTTGTTGTAATTCAAGTGATTTCTGAACATTCTGTTTGGCATCATTCCTGAGGCAACGATGTTCTATGGATGAAGGCCCTTATGACATAAGAATATTCTGGTGGGAGAACTATATTGTTTTGTTGTGATTCAAATGATTTCTGAACATTCTGTCTGCTATTGTTCCTGTGGAAACCAAGTTCTATTGATCTTTTGACATTCTAAGATTCAAAATGTTTTTGACTAAGGGTGTGTTTGTAAATTCACTCTGTAGTGCCAGAGTGCGCTCAGAGTGCGCGCTGGGCTTTTGTAAATTCAGAGCATTTCGTGCTTGGAGCATTCAGAGCGCACACTGGACACTCTGGCCAAGGAGTAGGGTTGATCCGAATGTTCTGACCTCATAATGGCAGTCAAGCACCCAAGCTAACTGGCTAAAGTTGGCTAGCTTGCTAGCTACTTCCAGACAGGCTATGAGAGGTTCTCTCTCATTTCTGTCTTCTTTTGAGAGCCAGGTCTGCCTATGGCAGCCTCTCTCAATAGCAAGGCTATGCTCAATGAGTCTGTACATAGTCAAAACTTTCCTTAATTTTGGGTCAGCCACAGTGGTCAGGTATTCTGCCACTGTGTACTCTCTGTTTAGGGCCAAATAACATTCTAGTTTGCTCTGTTTTTTGTTTCCACTGTGTCAAGTAATTGTATTTTTGTTTTCTCATGATTTGGTTGTGTCTAATTGTGTTGCTGTCCTGGGGCTCTGTGTGTCCTGTTTGTATTTGTGAACAGAGCCCTAGGACCAGCATGCTTAGAGAACTCTTCTCCAGGTTCATCTCTCTGTAGGAGATGGCTTTGTTAAGGAAGGTTTGGGAATTGCTTCCTTTTAGGTGGTTGTAGAATTTAATGGCTAATTTTTGGATTTGGTAATGAGCGGGTATCAGCCTAATTCTGTTCTCCGTGCTTTATTTGGTGTTTTACGTTGTACACTGAGGAGATTTTGCAGAATTCTGTATGCAGAGTTTCAATTTGGTGTTTGTCCCATTTTGTGAATTATTGGGTGGTGTAAAGACCCCAGACCTCACAACCATAAAGGGCAATGGGTTCTATAACTGATTCATGTATTTTTAGCCAGATCCTAATACGTTGAATTTGATGTCCCTTTTGATGGCGTAAAAGGCCCTTCTTGCCTTGTCTCTCATATCTTTCATAGCTTTGTGGAAGTTACTTGTGGCGCTGATGTTTGGCTGAGGTATGTATAGTTTTTGTGTACTCTAAGGCAACGGTGTCTAGATTGTATTTGTGGCAACTCAACATTTTTTTAAACAAAATTATTTTTTATCTTACTGAGATTTACTGTCAGGGTCCAGGTCTGACAGAATCTGTGCAGAAGATTTAGGTGCTGCTGTAGGCCCTCCTTGGTTGGGGCAGAAGCACCAGGTCATCAGTAGACATTTGACTTCAGATTCTAATAGGGTAAGGCCGGGTGCTGCAGACTGTTCTATTGCTCTCGCCAATCCATTTATATATATATATATATATACAGTGGGGAGAACAAGTATTTGATACACTGCCGATTTTGCAGGTTTTCCTACTTACAAAGCATGTAGAGGTCTGTAATTTTTATCATAGGTACACTTCAACTGTGAGAGACGGAATCTAAAACAAAAATACAGAAAATCACATTGTATGATTTTTAAGTAATTAATTTGCATTTTATTGCATGACATAAGTATTTGATACATCATCACCAAAACTACACCCTCGGCTGTTTTCAACCAAGATCTCACTGCCTCATTGTTGCATCCGTAATGGGTCTGTGGTCAAACGACCACCCCTCATCACTGTCAAAAACGCTCCCTAAAACACTTCAGCGAGCAGGCCTTTCTAATCAACCTGGCCCGGGTATCCTGGAAGGATATGACCTTATCCCGTCTGTAGAGATGCCTGAATATTCTTTATAAGTGCCTTCCTCATCTTAAATAGAGCATGCCCCATTCAAAAAAATTGAACCAGAACAGATATAGCCCTGGTTCTCTCCAGACCTGACTGCTCTTGCCCAGCACAAATCATCCTGTGGCGTCTGCATTAGCATCGAATAGCCCCCTGATATGCAACTTTCAGGGAAGTTGGAACCAATATACACAGGCAGGTTAGAAAGCTAAGGCTATCTTTTTCAAACAGAAATTTCATCCTGAAGGCAAAAACTCAAAAAAGTCTGGGACACTGTAAGTCCATGGAGAATAAGAACACCTCTCCCAGCTTCCAACTGCACTGAAGATAGGAAACACTGTCACCACGACAAATCCACGATAATGAACATTTTAATAAGCATTTTTCTACGGCTGGCCGTGCTTACCACCTGGCTACTCCTACCCGGTCAACAGCCCTGCCCCCCACAGCAACTCGCCAAACTCCCCCCCCAAATCCAGATAGCTGATGTTCTGAAAGAGCTGCAAAATCTGGACCCCTACAAATCAGCCGGCTAGACAATCTGGACCCTCTCTTTCTAAAATTATCTGCCGAAATGGTTGCAACCCCTAAACTATCCTGTTCAACCTCTCTTTCATATCATCTGAGATTCCAAAGATTGGAATGCTGCCGCGGTCATCCCCCTTCAAAGGGGAAACTTTGTCGTTTACTCATTGTTTTGATTTAAAAAAGGTGTTTGACTCTACTTGGCAGGAGGTCTGCATACAAATTGAATGAAAGCAGTGTTGGGTGAAAACAACAACATTATAAAATCCAAGTACACAAACAACTGCGCTTAAAATTGGCAAAAAACACACATTTCTTCAAACTAGGAGCCGTGTGGTAAGG
>NC_036860.1:43636681-43663854 GCF_002910315.2 Salvelinus sp. IW2-2015 | reverse complement strand
TCTTGGCTATGCATGCCTCTCCCTAATATCAATTATGCCTTGTCCATTACGTGTCCTTGGTTAGTGATTATTGTCTTATTTCACTGTAGAGCCTCTAAGCCCTGCTCCAATATGCCTTAACCTGTTTGGGCTGCAGGGGCAGTGATTTGCAGTAGCCTTGGATAAAAGGTTGCCCTTTTCACGGCCTCGTACTCAAATCTTGCTGTAAATATGCATATTATTATTACTGATTGGAATAGAAAACACTCTCTAGTTTCTAAAACCGTTTGATTTATCTTTGAGTTAAAACAAGAACTCATTTGCAGCAACTGTCCTGACAGGTAAGGTCGGGAGGAATACTGAAATCGATGCTCTGTTTCTAGGGCCTGCCTATAAATGTGCTTGATATTATTAGTATACATTGAACTTCATACGGCCTTCCACTAGATGGTCAACAGGCAGTGAGGAGAAGAAATGGAGTGTATAACATGATCTGAGGTCGAATAAAAGCTCTTGGCATACGTGACCCCAATTTCCTTTTTCTGGAACGCGCGAGAAGGGAACCTGGTATTGCCTTCTGTAAAAGCTGTCGTTATAGACGACTAATATCTCCGGCTTTGATTTTATTTGATACATGTGACACTTATCATTGTAAATAGGTTTTTCAATATGAGTTTTATTAGATTGATTGAAATTTTTTCGGGGACGTGTAGCATGTTTGCTTTGTCTGCCGTTTGTTCAGGAAGGAGAGCTTTCGCGCCACTTTGCTAGCTTTCCGTTGCTAATTGACTGGAGAAGAGGACATTCTAAATTCCAAAAACAACGCATTGTTCTGGGGACAAAGGACCCCTTGTACAACATTTCGATGGAAGAATCATCAAAAGTAGACCCATTTTATGATGCTATTTCATATATCTGTCGAACATGTGAACTAAGTTTGCGCCCAGATTTTGGGCACGCTCTCGCCATAACGGTTAAAACTGCATGTCCGTAATTGGAAGTTATTTTTTTTAGATTCCTAACACCGGCGATTGCATTAAGAACTAGTGTATCATCATTTCCTATACAACATGTATTTGAGTAATGTTTATGAATAGGTTATTTGGTCAGATATGTGAGTGTCAGAAAAATACTCCGACGTTGTGGGAAAGAGATGCTACGTTTAGCACAATGCTATAACCACTGATTTCAGCTTCTAAAATATGCACATTTTACGAACCAAAACATAAGTGTATGTATAACCTGATGTTATAGGGTACTGTCATCTGGATGAAGCTTATCAGGGTTTAGTCAAAAATTATATATCTTTTGGCTGGTTTGTTACGATCGCTAACTTTGGCTGGCTGGAAATGGCTTGTGTTTCTTGGCTTTGTGGTAAGCTAATATAATGCTATATTGTGTTTCGCTGTTAAAACACTTAAGAATCGGAAAAATTGGCTGGAAATCACAAGATGCCTGTCTTTCATTTGCTGATACACCATGTATTTTTCAGAAATGGTTTTTTGATGAGTATTTAGGTATTTCAACGTTGGTGTCTGCTTAATTACTCTGGCTCTTCCGGTGCTTTCGACGGTAGCTGTGATTGGTAGCTGCAATGTAAAACTGATTTATACCTCAAATATGCAAATTTTTCGAACAAACATAGATTTATTGTTATAACATGTTATTAAGACTGTCATCTGATGAAGTTTTTCTTTGGTAGTTTGGTTGGTTCTTTGGTTAAGTTAGGTTGCTTTGGTGCATGCTACCTGTGCTGTGAAAAATGTCTTCCTTTTTTGTACTTGGTGGTGAGCTACATTAAATATACGTGGTGTTTTCGGGCTTGTAAAACATTAAAAAAAATCGGGACATGGGCTGGATTCACAAGATGTTTAGGCTTTCATTTGCTGATTGACTTGTAATGTGTGAAAGTTAAATTATTTCTAAAAAATATATTTTGAATTTTCGCCACCCTGACTTGAAGGTGGCTGTTGTCATATTTTGCCGGCTTCGGGCTTGCAGCCCAAAGAATGTAACCAACCATGTAGTTCCACCTCCCACATATGCGGTGACATCACCAGGTTGTAAACGTCTCTAGAGACAATATCTCTCTCATCATTACTCAATCCTAGTTACCTCCATGTACTCACATCCTACCATACCTTGTCTGTACATTATGCTGACATCTATTCTATCGCCCCAGAAACCGCTCCTTTTACTCTCTGTCCTAACTCTCTGTTCCTACTAGACGCACCAGTTCTGATAGCCTTTAGCCGTACCCTATTGCTACTCCTCCTCGTCCTCGGGTGATTTAGAGGTTTAATCAGGCCTGCCATGGCCTAACTCCACTGCCTATTCCCCAGGAATGACTTCTGTAACTGTGAAAGCCTTGGTTTCATCCATTAACAGCCTCCGCCTAAGCCTCCTCCTAATTTGTTATTCACTGCTTATGCACACTCTGCCAACCCGGATGTCCTAGCCATGTCTGAAATCTGGCTTAGGAAGACCACTAAACCCTGAAATTCCATCCCAAACTATAACATTTTCCAACAAGTAATAGAACTGCCAAAGGCGGCGGAGTTGCAATCTACTGCAGAATAGCCTGCAGAGTTCTGTTTACTATCCAGGTCGTACCAAACATTCGAGCTCTACTTTAAAAATCCACATATCAGAAACAAGTCTCTCACCATGCCGCTTGCTATAGACACCTCTGCCCCAGCTGTGCCCTGGACACCATAATGTGAATTGATTACCCCCCATCTACTCAAAATCGTGCTGCTAGGTGACCAAACGGACATGCTTACACCCCGGCCATCCTACAATCTAAGCTTGATGCCCTCAATCTCACACAAATTATCAATGAACCCACCAGTACAACCCCAAATCCGTAAACACGGGCACCCTCATAAATATCATCCTAACCAACTTGCCCTCTCCAAAATAAACCTCGGCTGTTTTCAACCAAGATCTCACTGCCTCATTGCTGCATCCGTAATGGGTCTGTGGTCAAACGACCACCCCTCATCACTGTCAAACGCTCCCTAAAACACTTCAGCGAGCAGGCCTTTCTAATCAACCTGGCCGGGTATCCTGGAAGGATATGACCTTATCCCGTCTGTAGAGGATGCCTGAATATTCTTTATAAGTGCCTTCCTCTCTTAAATAAGCATGCCCCATTCAAAAAAATTGAACCAGGAACAGATATAGCCCTTGGTTCTCTCCAGACTGACTGCTCTTGACCCAGCACAAATACATCCTGTGGCTTCTGCATTAGCATCGAATAGCCCCCTTGATATGCAACTTTCAGGGAAGTTAGGAACCAATATACACAGGCAGTTAGGAAAGCTAAGGCTATCTTTTTCAAACAGAAATTCATCCTGAAGCAAAAAAACTCAAAAAAGTTCTGGGACACTGTAAAGTCCATGGAGATAAGAACACCTCCTCCCAGCTTCCAACTGCACTGAAGATAGGAAACACTGTCACCACCGACAAATCACGATAATTGAACATTTTAATAAGCATTTTTCTACGGCTGGCCGTGCTTACCACCTGGCTACTCCTACCCCGGTCAACAGCCCTGCGCTCCCCACAGCAACTCGCCCAAACCTCCCCCACCAAATCCAGATAGCTGATGTTCTGAAAGAGCTGCAAAATCTGGACCCTACAAATCAGCCGGCTAGACAATCTGGACCCTCTCTTTCTAAAATTATCTTCCGAAATGGTTGCAACCCCTATAACTATCCTGTTCAACCTCTCTTTCATATCATCTGAGATTCCCAAAGATTGGAATGCTGCGCGGTCATCCCCCTCTTCAAAGGGGAGAACTTGTCTGTTACTCATTGCTTTGTTGATTTAAAAAAGGTGTTTGACTCTACTTGGCATGAGGGTCTGCTATACAAATTGAATGAAAGCAGTGTTGGGTGGAAAACATACAACATTATAAAATCCAAGTACACAAACAACTGTGCGCTTAAAATTGGCAAAAAACACACATTTCTTTCCACAGGCCGTGGGGTAAGACAGGGATGCAGCTTGAGCCCCACCCTCTTCCCACACACACACACACACACACACACACACACACACACACACACACACACACACACACACACACACATACAGTGGGGAGAACAAGTATTTGATACACTGCCGATTTGCAGGTTTCCTACTTACAAAGCATGTAGATCTTGACTTTTTATCATAGTACACTTCAACTGTGAGAGACGGAATCTAAAACAAAAATCCAGAAAATCACATTGTATGATTTTAAGTAATTAATTTGCATTTTATTGCATGACATAAGTATTTGACACTACCAACCAGTAAGAATTCCGGCTCTCACAGACCTGTCGTTTTCTTTAGAAAGCCCTCCTGTTCTCCACTCATTACCTGTATTAACTGCACCTGTTTGAACTCGTTACCTGTATAAAATACATCTGTCCACACACTCAATCAAACAGACTCCAACCTCTCCACAATGGCCAAGACCAGAACTGTGTAAGGACATCAGGGATAAAAATGTTAGACCTGAACAAGGCTGGGATGGGCTACAGGACAATAGGCAAGCAGCTTGGTGAGAAGGCAACAACTGTTGGCGCAATTATTAGAAAATGGAAGAAGTTGAAGATGACGGTCAATCACCCTCGGTCTGGGCTCCATGCAAGATCTCACCTCGTGGGGCATCAATGATCATGGGGAAGGTGAGGGATCAGCCCAGAACTACACGGCAGACCTTGTCAATGACCTGAAGAGAGCTGGGACCACAGTCTCAAGAAAACCATTAGTACCACACTACGCCGTCATGGATTAAAATCCTGCAGCACACGCAAGGTCCCCCTGCTCAAGCCAGCGCATGTCCAGGCCGTCTGAAGTTTGCCAATGACCATTTGGATGATCCAGAGGAGGAATGGGAGAAGGGCATGTGGTCTGATGAGACAAAAATAGAGCTTTTTGGTCTAAACTCCACTCGCCGTGTTTGGAGGAAGAGAAGGATGAGTACAACCCAAGACACCATCCCAACCGTGAAGCATGGAGGTGGAAACATCATTCTTTGGGGATGCTTTTCTGCAAGGGGACAGGACGACTGCACCGTATTGAGGGGAGGAGGATGGGCCATGGATCGCGAGATCTTGGCCAACAACCTCCTTCCTCAGTAAGAGCATTGAAGATGGGTCGTGGCTGGGTCTTCCAGCATGACAACACCCGAACACACAGCCAGGGCAACTAAGGAGTGGCTCCGTAAGAAGATCTCAAGGTCCTGGAGTGGCCTAGCCAGTCTCCAGACCTGAACCCAATAGAAAATCTTTGGAGGGAGCTGAAAGTCCGTATTGCCAGCGACAGCCCCGAAACCTGAAGGATCTGGAGAAGGTCTGTATGGAGGAGTGGGCCAAAATTCCTGCTGCAGTGTGTGCAAACCTGGTCAAGAACTACAGGAAACGTATGATCTCTGTAATTGCAAACAAAGGTTTCTGTACCAAATATTAAGTTCTGCTTTTCTATTTTGGAGGGCAAGTTGGTTAGGATGATATTTATGAGGGTGCCCGTGTTTACGGATTTGGGGTTGTACCTGGTGGGTTCATTGATAATTTGTGTGAGATTGAGGGCATCAAGCTTAGATTGTAGGATGGCCGGGGTGTTAAGCATGTCCCAGTTTAGGTCACCTAGCAGCACGAGTTCTGAAGATAGATGGGGGGTAATCAATTCACATATGGTGTCCAGGGCACAGCTGGGGGCAGAGGGTGGTCTATAGCAAGCGGCAATGGTGAGAGACTTGTTTCTGAATATGTGGATTTTTAAAAGTAGAAGCTCGAATTGTTTGGGTACAGACCTGGATAGTAAGACAGAACTCTGCAGGCTATCTCTGCAGTAGATTGCAACTCCGCCGCCTTTGGCAGTTCTATCTTGTTGGAAAATGTTATAGTTAGGGATGGAAATTTCAGGGTTTTTAGTGGTCTTCCTAAGCCAGGATTCAGACATGGCTAGGACATCCGGGTTGGCAGAGTGTGCTAAAGCAGTGAATAAAACAAACTTAGGGAGGAGGCTTAGGGAGGAGGCATGTTAACATGGATGAAACCAAGGCTTTTACAGTTACAGAAGTCATTCCTGGGGAATAGGAGTGGAGTTAGGCACTGCAGGGCCTGGATTAACCTCTAAATCACCCGAGGAACAGAGGAGGAGTAGCATATGGGTACGGCTAAAGGCTATCAGAACTGGTCGTCTAGTAGGAACAGAGAGTTAGGAACAGAGAGTAAAAGGAGCMGGTTTCTGGGYGCGATAGAATAGATTCAAGGCATAATGTACAGACAAAGGTATGGTAGGATGTGAGTACATTGGAGGTAAACCTAGGCATTGAGTAATGATGAGAGAGATATTGTCTCTAGAGACGTTTAAACCTGGTGATGTCACCGCATATGTGGGAGGTGGAACTAAATGGTTGGTTAAGGCATATTGAGCAGGGCTAGAGGCTCTACAGTGAAATAAGACAATAATCACTAACCAGGACAGTAATGGACAAGGCATATTGATATTAGGGAGAGGCATGCATAGCCGAGTGATCATAGTGGTCCAGTGCGTGGTTGGGCTGGAGACACGGCGATTCAGACAGCTATCAAGCCGGGGCTAGCAAGCTAGCAGAAAGGCCTTAGAGGGATGTTGCGGCGGAGGAAAGTCTGTTTTAGCCTCTGCGTGCGGTGACGTCGATAGACCAGTCGTGATGGATTAGTAGGGTTCCGAGTAGCAGAGGGGTCCGAGTCCAATTGGCAAAATAGGTATAGTGGCCCAAGAAATTGGCTGATGGATCTATTCAGCTAACAGTCCAATATGCTCTAGACAGCTAGCGGGCCGCGGATAGCAGCAAGCGGGCCACGGTTAGCAGGCTAGCAGATGGGCATTCAGGGGACTTCGCGATGTAGAGACCAGTTGAGTACCCCCTCGAGCAGGTGACGTCGGTAGTCCAGTCGTGAAGGATCGGCGGGGTTCCATGCCTCGTACCGGCAGTAGAAGGGATCCGGGTATTGTAGCTCAGGAGTGGCTGATGGGCCTCTTCAGCTAGCTGCGAGAATGGGCCTAGCATGGGCTAGCTCCAGGCTAATTGGTGCTTGCTTCGGGACAGACGTTACCAGGAGTAGTCACTCGGATTGCAGCTAGCTAGCTGCGATGATCCAGGTGAAAGGTTCAGAGCTTGCGGTAGGAATCCGGGGATATGGAGAGATAATAGGTCCGCTATGCTCTGGTTGAGTTGCGTTGTACAAACTGGCGAGAGCTTTCCGAGCTAAAGGTTTAGCTGATGACCGCTGGCAGTGGTTAGCTGACTACTAGCTAGTAGCTAGTGAGCTGGCTAGCTTCTGTTGGGGGATTCCGGTTCCGAGGTAAAAAAAAATACTTTCGGAAAAAAACTATCCACACCACATTAGGTGAGGCGGGTTGCAGGAGAGTATTTTGAAGTTGAGGTTTAGAGAAATATAAAAAAGATATGCGAAGAAAAATATATAAAAAAATATATACAAGGGACACGACAAGACGAAGGACAAAGACGTCTGACTGCTACGCCATCTTGGATAGAATTACCTACTCATTCAAGTTTCTTTTTTAAATTGTCACTATTTTCTACATTGTAGAATAACAGTGAAGACATCAAAACTATGAAATAGCACATGGAATCATGTAGTAACCAAAAAAGTGTTAAACAAATCAAAATATATTATATTTTTGAGATTCTTCAAAGTAGCCACCCTTTGCCTTGATGACAGCTTTGCACACTCTTGTAATTCTCTCAACCAGCTTCACCTGGAATGCTTTTACAACATTCTTAAAGTAGTTCCCACATATGCTGAGCACTTGTTGGCTGCTTTTCCTTCACTCCACGGTCCAACTCATACCCAAACCATCTCAATTGGGTTGAGGTCAGGTGATTGTGGAGGACAGGTCATCTGATGCAGCAGTCCATCACTCTCCTTCTTGGTCAAATAGCTCTTACACAGCCTGGAGATGTTGAAAAACAAATGATAGTCCCACTAAGTGCAAACCAGATAGGTTATCGCTGCAGAATGCTGTGGTCGCCATGCTGTTTAAGTGTTCCTTGAATTCTAAATAAATCACAGACAGTGTCACCAGCAAAGCACCATCACAACTCCTCCTCCATGCTTCACGGTGGGAACTACACATGCGAAGATCATCCGCTCACCTACTCTAATTCTCACAAAGACACGGCGGTTGGAACCAAAATTCTCAAATCTGGACTCATCAGACCAAAGGACAAATTTCCACCGGTTTGATGTCCATTGCTCGTGTTTCTTGACCCAAGCAAGTCTCTTCTTATTATTGGTGTCCTTTAGAAGTGGTTTCTTTACAGCAATTCGACCATGAAGACCTGATTCATGCAGTCTCCTCTGAACAGTTGATGTTGAGATGTGTCTCTTTCTTGAACTCTGAAGCATTTATTTGGGCTGCAATTTCTGAGGCTGGTAACTCTAATGAACTTATCCTGTGCAGCAGCGGTAACTCTGGGTCTTCCTTTCCTGTGGCGGTTCTCATGAGAGCAAGGTTCATAACGCTTGATGGTTTTTGCGATTGCACTTGAAGTTCAAGAAATGTTCTGGATTGACTGACCTTCATGTCTTAAAGTAATGCTGGACTGTCATTTCACTTTGCTTATTTGAGCTGTTCTTGCCATAATATGGACTTGGCCTTTTACCAATTAGGGCTATCTTCTATATACCACCCCTACCTTGTCACAACACAACTGATTGGCTCAAATGCATTAACTTCTCTGGGATATGTGGGACGGTAGCATCCCACTTGGCCAAAAGCCAGAAAAAATGTAGCGCGCCAAATTCAAATATATTACTATAAAAATAAATTTTTCATGAAATCACACATGAAAGACACCAAATTAATGCTACACATGTTGTGAATCCATCCAACATGTCTTATTTCAAAAAGGATTTACGGTAAAAGCACACCAAACGATTATGTTAGCTCAGTACATAGCCACAAAAAAACACAGCCATTTTCCCAGCAAAAGATAGTAGTCACAAAAAGCAGAAATAGAGATAAAATTAATGACTAACCTTTGATGATCTTCATCAGGTGACACTCATAGGACATCATGTTACACAATACATTTATGTTTTGTTCGATAATGTGCATATTTATATCCACAAATCTCGGTTTACATTGGCGCCATGTTAAGAAATGCCTCCAAAATATCCGGAGAAATTGCAGAGAGCCACATCAAATAACAGAAATATTCATCATAAACTTTGATGAAAGATACATGTTTTACATATAATTAAAGATACACTTGTTCTTAATGCAACCGCTGTGTCAGATTTAAAAAAAAAATTATGTAAAAAGCACACCATGCAATAATCTGAGACGGCGCTCAAACATAACAATTCTCCGCCATGTTGGAGTCAACAGAAATACGAAATTACATCATAAATATTCCCTTACCTTTGATCATATTCATCAGAATGCACTCCCATGAATCCTAGTTCCACAATAAATCGTTGTTTTGTTCGATAATGTCCATTACTTATGTCTAAGTAGCTACTTTTGCTAGCATGTTTAGTGCACATGTCCAAACGCTCGCGCAAATGCAGGTGAACTCGGACGAAAACTTCAAAAAGTTATATAACTGGTCGAATAAACTGGTCAAACTAAGAAGAGAATCAATCTTCAGGATGTTGTTATCATATATATCCAATAACGTTCCAACCGGAGCATTCCTTCATGTCTGTAGAAGTTATGGAACGCAAGGCGATATCATGAGGAAAGCGCGTGACCAGGAACTGGCAATCTGACAGACCACTGACTCATTCCCCTCCCATCCGGCCCCACAACACAGCATAAGCTTCATTCCACGTTCTACAGACTACTGACATCTAGTGGAAGGCGTAAGAMGTGCAAACAGATCCATATCTTACAGGGAATTGAATCGGCGATGAGTTGAACATTGACCAGTCTCAGAATTCTCACTTCCTGTTTGGATTTTTTCTCAGGTTTTTGCCTGCCATATGAGTTATGTTATACTCACAGACATCATTCAAACAGTTTTAGAAACTTCAGAGTGTTTTATATCAAATAGTAATAATACTATGCATATATTAGCATCTGGGACAGAGTAGGAGGCAGTTCACTATGGGCACGCAATTCATCCAAAAGTGAAAATGTTGCCCCCTGTCATAAAGAAGTTAAGAAGGAAAGAAATTCCACAAACTAACTTTAAACAAGGCACACCTTTTCATTGAAATGCATTCCAGGTCTATACCTCATGAAGCTGGTTGAAAGAATGCCAAGAGTGTGCAAAGCTGTCATCAAGGCAAAGGGTGGCTACTTTGAAGAATCTAACATCTAAAATATATTTTGATTTGTTTAACACTTTTTTGGTTACTACATGATTCCATATGTGTTATTTCATAGTTTGGATGTCTTCACATTCTACAATGTAGAAAATAGTAAAAATAAAGAAAAACCCTTGAATGAGTAGGTGTGTCCAAACTTTTGACTGGTACTGTATATGTTTTTGCTGTTTGTTCTTTGTTATAGAGCCAAAAAGATTGGAGAAGTGGTATATCCATACATTTCCATACACAACTCTTTGTGTTGTTGTTAGTTTAGTGTGTTCCAATTTTCCCAGAAGTGGTTAGATTCTATGGATTCTTCAGTTACATTGATCTGATTTCTGATACGCTGTACCTTATATTTATGTCTGTATTGGTATTCTGGGTCTCTATGTTTTTGGTTGTATAGGTTTCTCAGTTTCTTTCTTTGATCTTTGCATTCTTCATCAAACACATTTGTCATAGTTGTTAATTTTCTTAGGTTGTCTGCTTGAAATGTTTTGATTTGATTGGAAAGCTGAGAGGTCAAATACAGTGCATTTGGAAAATAAGGTATTTCAGTTTTGTAAAAATGTCTAAAAACCTGTTTTCTGTTTATACTGTTTAGGTTTTCTACTGCCAAGTTTCCACCTTCACTATTAGTGAAACATTTTGTCCAGGAAGTTGTATAAAAAGGACAGAATTTGTTGTTGCCTAATTGTTTTTTCATAGGTTTCTACACTACTTTCCTTCCATCTATAGCATTTCTTAACATTATGCATTTCCTTTGGCTTTGATGCCTCATGATTGAGTATTGCTCTGTTCAAGTGGACTGTGATTTTGCTGTGATCTGATAGGAGTGTCAGTGGGCTGACTGTGAACACTGAGAGACTCTGGGTTGAGGTCAGTGATAAAGTAATCTACAGTAGTGCTGCCAAAGGATGAGCTATAGGTGTACCTACTGTAAGTCCTCTCGAAGCCTACCATTGGCTATGTACAGACCCAGCATGTGACTGAGCTGCAGGAGTTGTGACCCGTTTTTGTTGGTTGTGTCTTGGGGGGCATATTTGGGACAGAATGCTGTCACCTCCAGGTAGATGTTTGTCCCCCTGTTTGCTGAGAGCATCAGGTTTTTGTCCAGTTCTGGCATTTAGGTTGCCACAGACGAGTACATGTCCCTGGGCCTTGGATGGAGAAGCTGTCATCATTAAAGTATGTGGATTCTATTGGGGGGAGATATATGTAGTGCACATGAGGACATTTTTTTCTGATGTAAAATGTTCCTGTTTTGACTAATTTAATAGAGAGGGTTAGGTCTGCTCTATATCAAATTAGCATACCCCCAGAGTCTCTTCCCTTTTTTCACACCTGGTAGTATGGTGGATGGGACTACTAGCTCTCTTAACCTAGAGGGCAACCGGTGGGTCTGTCTCCTCTGTACCATGTTTCTTGTAGGATGACAATGTCTGTATTTCCAATTTATGTGAGGAAGTCTGGGTTCCTGCTGTTTAGGCCAAAGACAGATGACCTCCGACCTTGTATATTCCAGGATGAGATAGTAAAAGCTTTGTGTTCAATCAACCATGTGGGTATATGCTTCTAAAAACCAATGAGGAGATGGGAGCGGCGGGACTTGCAGTGCATTAAGCTTCAAAAATAGTTATATTTTAGCGTCTGGCTACACAGCCTCGTTAACCCGCGCGAGCAGTTTGGATGAAACTATTGAATAACATGTATGTGTACATTTATTTTGCAACGCTCAGTCATGCAATGCAGCAGTGTGTTCAGAATGTAACTGTGCTTTTGGCAACAATTAAATATATATATWTTTTTTTACATTTACTGATGCAGGTCATATTCAACGGCTGTTACGCGTTTGCAAATTCCTCAGTTAATCTGCACTCTGGCACACAGACTAGAGTGCTCTGAAATCGTAGTAGAATTTACAAATGCACCCAATTAATAATATTGTAGCGACCTGCTTGGACAGTTATGTGCTTGTGTTCTGATGTTATTTTGTTGTGTGGTGATTAGAACACGTTTATCACTTTGCTCTGTATTTCGCAGAGAGCTTGATCCTATGTCCTGAACATTCGTTTAATCATGATCTAAATAGATCATTACAATATCATCTCTAATGGTAGCCTATTTGGTTTGTACAACAGACACATTCCTGAGGTGATTCCATCTGAAAGTGAATAAAACCCAACTGTATTTCATTGGAAACAAGACGTTATTGTCTGCCTTCTCTGTGTGGTAATCTGACTAGCCCGGCCTTTTTCTGTTGGGGTCTGTCTCAAAAGTAAAGAGATCCCCACCCTGGAATACACTGGTACAGGTTGTGCTCACCTGGATGCTACAACAGGGACTTTTTGTGACGAATGGAGTCACCTCAATGACAGGAGACTTATGCTGCGTTCAAAACAACTGGGAAGTCGGAAAAATACGAGGTCAAATCATGATGTCAGTGACCTTGCTGTCGGAAAATGTCGGAGCTCTAGAAAGAGGAATGAGTTCCCGAGTTAGAATTCCGAGTTGGATGACCATTCAAATAGTTTTTACCCAGTTGGAGATAATTTTTTCCTGACTTCCCAGTTGTTTTGAACGCACTGAAATCGTGAAGTMAGACATTTCCCAGTTCCAAGTTCCCAGTTGTTCCAAACAAGGCAAGAAGGCAAGAGTCTAAAGGTTGAAATTACGCAAGCCTGTAGACTATTTGTCATCTTATCAGACACTCTAGTCAGTAGTCAGTCACACAACTGAAGCATTAGCCAAATAGACTGACCCGTTTAAAAAAATATATATATACCAAATTGAAAGACTGATTAGAGAAGGGGATTATCTGAAACAGTGGTAACATAACAGTAGCCTAACATATATTACACCATAGAGCTAAAACGATTCACATGTTCACTGAAATCTGAGCACTGTTTTGCTTTCTTTTTTTGTAACCTGACAGAGCTCGTCTAACCAGATCTGAGCTGGTGTCGCTGAAGTTGTGAACAAGCAGCAACCTGTAGACAAGAGATTGCCCCGGGGTTAAGATGTTGGTGCACTGAGGCAGACATGATGATTTCATATAGATTAATGGCTGGATATGTAGACGCTAAAAGCACAGTGTTGAACTCATGGAAAGTTACTCATTGACTGAGTCGAGAGGCAGACTCGCATGACCAGGATCATGTCCAGTGAATTGGAAAGCAAACAGTTTAATGGATATTATTTCTGTTGTGTCTAGATAACTATGTTACTGTGTGTCTTATTATTGATGTGCCTATTTTCAATCTGTACATTTTTTTCAACATTATTTACAGATTAAAATAGTATGTTTGCCTCTGTAGTTGTATGCCCACATACAGTGCATGCCTGCATAAGTCATTTGAGTTGTTCATCCTCTTCCAATCCAAGTGCTTCTTCAAAGTGAATGAGATCCATTTTGGGAGCTGGTTACATGATTAAATAAATATTTGTTCCTAACTTTTCACCCCTAAAATGCAGAGAACCAAAATGTTCACCCACCCCACCTGCTGGAGGTCATAAGAGACTTTGTTCAGGTTGTGTACCTGTAGTACTTTGTCTGGCCAGGAGGTGGCTCTGTTACCCTGTCTTAAGATGTGTTACCCATCATGTTTACACGTGTGTTAATTGTGATGTTGATTTTTAGAGGACAAAGAGAATATTAGCATAGTGGTACATTTGTTATGGTTCACAAGCTCCTCAATTACACCCGTCTACTGAAGCTACAGCTGTTTGTTTGTTTTCGTCCCTATAATAAAGCTAAAGGTGATGGCTACTGAACAATCAATTCAACATAAATCAGATTTCTCTGATTTGAAATGGGGACGGCATGTTTCTGGTTTGATAAAGCAGAATCACTCAGACAAAAACAGCTCTTTATTCTGGTGCCAAATTGGAGGTGCTGTGTGTTGTGTCCATGATGCTGGCATGAGACGAAACACAAAAACAGGCTGGTACATGTCACGTATTAACGACCATTGTTAAATTGCACTGAAATATATACAGAAGCAGGCTGCACTGAATCAACACACGTTGTTTTAGAGGACAAAGATGTTGGATTAAGGACATTTTATACTTGAAAAACACATATCTGTGGACCATCAGAGGGCCTAATTAGTCATTAAGCCTCTTTCAAGATATGTTGCTGCCATATAATCATTGGGCAACAGTGGATCTCTGCATATAGAAGTCCATGTGTTTTGGTATTAGACTTGAGCAAATTTGTAAAATGAGGACTGTTTAGGGAATACCCTCCTGAAGTAATTCCCTTTATATGGGCCAACTCATGGTGACTGATGATAATGATACTGCAACTGCTGTGTGGCAATGGGGAAAACACTCAATGGTCAGTTTCCAATGGGGCCATAATAACCCTGATGGGGAGTAGTAGGTCATAAATATTGTCATGGCTTCATGGTCAGGATGAACAGAGATCACAAACGGCAGGGTGTAGTAGGGAGGCCTAACAGAGGAGGCCAGAGAGACATAATCACTCATTGCTTGTCAAGGGATCATAAATTCACAGCACCACTCCATAATAGGACAAAGGCCTCATTTATATACTGCTTCTCAGTCCCGGTCCTAAGCGGGATTTGTCTCGTGGGAAAAAACATTTCAGTGGACCCCCTCTTAACAGTGGAGAGACACATTTTAAGTGTCAAAGCTAATTTCCTGCAATTCTACATATTTTTGCCATGACATGCCATTTTTGGTCTTAATTTAAGGTTCAGGTTAAGCTTAATGTTAGCAGTGTGGTTAAGGTTAGGGTTTAAGTTAGGGTTAGGTTTCAAAATTGAATAAGATAAATTGTAGAAATGGTTAGGTTTAGCCATAATTGTGACTTTGTGGCTGGATTCAAGTTGAATGTAAATGCATATCTTTGTAGGGTGGTTAATGGAGATATTTGGAGAGGTTCGGTGAGATTTTGTTTACATACAAAGCTTCTCTTTCTCACCCTTTCATAATCTGTAGCCTTGTCCCAGATGTGTGTGCTGTCTTGTCAACTCTTATGGACAGGTGTGACAATTTATCACATAATCAGAATTACTTTTATTCGCCAAGCACATTTATACATACTCTGAATTTTACTTGGTGATATGGTGCTGGTAGTGATAGACACAGTTTAGAGACAGAACACAGACAGCAGAGTTTAAACAAAGTTTACACACATTATATACAACTTGGTAGAGTGAGCATAGAGCTATAGAGAATGGGCACGGGATATACAAATATACAAACAGTAGGTATACAGTTGATCTACAATGGATGTACAAATGTACAGAATCAGTATGAATATATCTAAATGCAGAGAGATGAACAGAGTGCAAATGTATAGTATAGTGCAGTTATTTTGTGTACAGTTCAGAGATGGCTTAATGTGTTGTGCAGCAGAGAGTGCATAGTCCTTTACTCTCTATCGGCCAGTTGGTGAGGGCCACAGCCGGGGGAAAGAAACTGTTCAAGTAGCGGGAGGTTTTGGTCCTGAACTGCCTGCCAGAGGATCATTTTTAGAAGAGGGGTTGACCGGGGATGGAGGGGTCAAATAGCCCTTACACAGCCTGTAGGTGTGTTTTGGGTCATTGTCTTGTTGAAAAACAAATGATAGTCCCACTAAGTGCAAACCAGATGGGATGGCGTATTGCTGCAGAATGCTGTGGTAGCCATGCTGATTAAGAGTGCCTTGAATTCTAAAAGAAAATCACAGACAGTGTCATCAGCAAAGCACCATCACACCTCCTCCTCCATGCTTCATGGTGGGAACCACACATGCAGAGATCATCCGTTCACCTACTCTGCGTCTCACAAAGACACGGCGACACGACATACTCGGATACATATCCCGAAATAAATAAATGATCTCACTCAATACATTTTTATAGAAAGTTATCAAAAATAGATAAGATCTTGCAACCATGGAAAGGAAAATAGTTGTCTATTTGTGGAAAAATTACCCTGATTAGCTCTTTAGTCATATCGCAGTTTACATATTTGCTTTTGGTCTTGCCTAACCTAGCAAACAGTTATTTAAATTATATGAGAAAAAATATTCAATTTTATTTGGAACGGCAAGACAGACAAAATTAAACAGGCCTATTTATATAATGAATATGAATTCGGAGGGCAGAAATTATTCAATATTTAAGCATTAGACCTCTCATTTTAGCCATACAAAAGTTATACTTAAATCCAAACTGGTTATTTTGCTAATTAATAAGCATGTCTCACCCCATGTTCAAGAATGACCTTTTCCCCTTTATTCAGATTACAACCTCGCACTTTCAGTTATTTGAAAAGGAAATAATCTCTCAAATATCGCTATTTTTAAAACAAGCCATAGAATGTTGGTTGCAATTTCAATTTAATCCACCAGTGTCACAGTTGTGTGGAGAGACGGACCAAGGCGCAGCGTGATTAAAGTTCCACATATTTATTTATGCGAAACTTCCAAACAAAAAAAGGAAACAAACAACGAACCGTGACATCAGAGGTGCCACATGCACTAACTCAAAACAAGATCCCACAAAACACAGTGGGTAAATGGCTGCCTAAATATGATCCCCAATCAGAGACAACGATAAACAGCTTCCTCTGATTGGGAACCATACCAGGCCAAAATAGAAATAAAACAACCTAGATCACCCACCCTAGTCACACCCCGACCCAACCAATATAGAGAATAAAAAGGCTCTCAATGGTCAGGGCGTGACAACCAGAAAAAAAAACATAACAAATAATACAACAAATATTATGGTTAAACTCAAATATACTAATTAGATTTTTTTTAACTATTTTTTGGAAAAAAAAAAAAAAGTATAATCTTTGTAAATTATATCATAAATAGGACTGGTGGAGTTATGTCATGCATGCAGCTAACAGAAATATATGGAAATGTCTACCTAAAATTGCAACCAACTATTGCAGCATTACCGCAAAAATGGAAGAGGAAAGTGGAAGTGGGAAAAGGTAGGGAACATTAAAGACCATAATTGGTTAAAGAAAATTGTGATGAATAAAATAGTATACCAGTTTCATTTAAGGACCAATAAATTGACAGCTGTGCCATTGACAGCTGTGCAATTGACAGCTGTGCAAAATAGTTGGGAAGAGATGTTTGACGTACCGATTCCATGGCACATGATTTATGAACTAATAGGAAAAACAACGCCAGATTAGAAACAACGCCAGATTTAAATTTTTCTATTTAAATTATTATACAAAATTCTTGCAACCAATATGTTATATATATGGGGGATACAACCTTCCCAGCTCTGCAGATTTTGCTGTGAAGAGACAGAATCATTACATCATTTGTTTTGGTACTCTCCATATGTTTATTTTTTATTATTTTATTTCACCTTTATTTAACCAGATAGGCCAGTTGAGCACAATTTCTCATTTACAACTGTGACCTGGCCAAGATAAAGCAAAGCAGTGCGACACAAACAACAACACAGAGTTACACATGGAATAAACAAACGTACAGTCAATAACACAATAGAAAAGTATRTATACAGTGTGTGCAAATTAGGTAAGATTAGGGAGTTAAGGCAATAAATAGGCCATAGTGGCGAAATAATTAGAATTTAGCAATTAAACACTGGAGTGATAGATGTGCAGAAGATGAATGTGCAAGTAGAGATACTGGGGTGCAAAGGAGCAAAAAAAACAAAAAGCAAAATGAGGATGAGGTAGTTGGGTGGGCTATTTACAGATGGGCTATGTACAGGTGTAATGATCTGTAAGCTACTCTGACAGCTGACGCTTAAAGTTAGTGAGGGAGATATGAGTCTCCAGCTTCAGTGATTTTTGCAGTTTGTTCCAGTCATTGGCAGAAGAGAACTGGAACGAAAGGCGGCCAAAGGAGGAATTGGCTTTGGGGGTGACCAGTGAAATACACCTGCTGGAGCGCGTGCTACGGGTGGGTGCTGCTATGGTGACCAGTGAGCTGAGATAAGGTGGGGCTTTACCTACCAAAGACTTATAGATGACTTGGAGCCAGTAGGTTTGGCGACGAATATGAAGCGAGGGACAGCCAACGAGAGCATACAGGTCGCAGTGGTGGGTAGTATATGGGGCTTTAGTGACAAACGGATGGCACTGTGATAGACTGCATCCAATTTGCTGAGTAGAGTGTTGGAGGCTATTTTGTAAATGACATCGCCAAAGTCAAGGATCGGTAGGATAGTCAGTTTTACGAGGGTATGTTTGGCAGCTTGTTTTTTGGTGGCTTGTTTTTGGTCACAGGTCCAGGAATGGCTGAAGAATTGCAACATTTACCTGGAGCTAACTCTGCAGATAGCACTACTGGGTGATCTGAAAAGTCATAGTCAATCGATCAATAATATAATAATACTTTAAGCAAAAAAAAATATTTTTAWTTTACAATCTGTAGAAATTATGAGAATAGAAAGGTTCAGAACTTTTGTGAAACATTCAGTATATGGCAAATAGAAATCCAATACGGATGGTGTTAAGAGATAGATGGGAGGGGTTGGATGGAGCTGAAGGTTAGGAATAATAACAACTAATAACAACAAGCTAACTAATGTACTGTGTCTGTAAAATGTATATAGATTATAGATGCATGTTAACATTAGAAGCMTCCTCCCTAAGTTTGTTTTGTTCACTGCTTTAGCACACTCTGCCAACCCGGATGTTTTAGCCGTGTCTGAATMMTGGCTTAGGAAGACCACCAAAAATTCTGAAATTTTCATCCCTAATTACAATATTTTCAGACAAGATAGAACGGCCAAAGGGGGCGGTGTTGCAATCTACTGCAAAGATTGCCTGCAGAGTTCTGTTTTACTATCCAGGTCTGTTCCCAAACAATTTGAACTTCTACTTTTAAAAATCCACCTCTCTAAAAACAAGTCTCTCACCGTTGCCGCCTGCTATAGACCACCCTCTGCCCCCAGCTGTGCTCTGGACACATATGTGACTGATTGCCCCCATCTATCTTCAGAGCTCGTGCTGCTAGGCGACCTAAATGGAACATGCTTAACACCCCAGCCATCCACAATCTAAGCTTGATGCCCTCAATCTCACACAAATTATCAATGAACCTACAGGTACCACCCCAATTCCGTAAACACGGGTACCCTCATAGATATCATCCTAACCAACTTGCCCTCCCAAATACACCTCTGCTGTTTTCAACCAAGATCTCAGCGATCACTGCCTCATTGTCTGCATCCGTAATGGGTCAGCGGTCAAACGACCTCCACTCATCACTGTCAAACGCTCCCTGAAACACTTCAGCGAGCAGGCCTTTCTAATCGACCTGGCGAGGTATCCTGGAAGGATATTGATCTTATCCCGTCAGTAGAGGATGCCTGGATATTTTTTTAATGCCTTCCTCACCATCTTGAATAAGCATGCCCCATTCAAGAAATTTAGAACCAGGAACAGATATAGCCCTTGGTTCTCCTGACCTGACTGCCTTAACCAACAGAAAAATATCCTATGGCGTTCTGCATTAGCATCGAACAGCCCCCGTGATATGCAACTTTTCAGGGAAGCTAGGAACCAATATACACAGGCAGTTAGAAAAGCCAAGGCTAGCTTTTCAAGCAGAAATTTGCTTCCTGCAACACAAACTCCAAAAAGTTCTGGGACACTGTAAAGTCCATGGAGAATAAGAACCTCCTCCCAGCTTCCAACTGCACTGAAGATAGGAAACACTGTCACCACCGACAATCCACTATAATTGAGAATTTCAATAGCATTTTTTACGGCTGTCATGCTTTCCCCTTGGCTACCCCTTCCCGGTCAACAGCACTGCACCCCCCACAGCAACTCGCCCAAGCCTTTCCCATTTCTCTTTCTCCAAATACAGTCAGCTGTGTTCTGAAAGAGCTGCAAAATCTGGACCCTTACAAATCAGCCGGGCTAGATAATCTGGACCTTTCTTTCTAAAACTATCTGCTGAAATTGTTGCCACCCTATTACTAGCCTCTTCAACCTCTCTTTCGTGTCGTCTGAGATTCCAAGATTGGAAAGCAGCTGCGGTTATCCCTCTTCAAGGGGGGGACACTCTTGACCCAAACAGCTACAGACCATATCTATCCTACCCTGCCTTTCTAGGTCTTCGAAAGCCAAGTTAACAAACAGATTACCCGACCATTTGAATCCCACCTACCTTCTCCGCTATGCAATTGGTTTCAGAGCTGGTCATGGGTGCACTCAGCCACGCTCAAGGTCATAAACGATATCGTAACCGCCATCGATAGAAACAATACTGTGCAGCTGTATTCATTGACTGGCCAAGGCTTTTGACTCTGTCAATCACCGTATTCTTATCGGCAGACTCGACAGCCTTGGTTTTTCTAATGATTGCCTCGCCTGGTTCACCAACTACTTCTCTGATAGAGTTCAGTGTGTCAAATCGGAGGGTCTGTTGTCCGGGCCTCTGGCAGTCTCTATGGGGGTGCCACAGGGTTCAATTCTTGGACCGACTCTCTTCTCTGTATACATCAATGATGTCGCTCTTGCTGCTGGTGAGTCCTGATCCACCTCTACGCAGATGAACTATTCTGTATACTTCTGGCCCTCTTTTGACACTGTGTTAACAACCTCCAGGCGAGCTTCAATGCATACAACTCTCCTTCCGTGGCCTCCAATTGCTCTTAAATACAAGTAAACTAAATGCATGCTCTTCAACCGATCGCTGCCTGCACCTGCCGCTGTCCAACATCACTACTCTAGACGGCTTTGACTTAGAATATGTGGACAACTACAAATACCTAGGTGTCTGGTTAGACTGTAAACTCTCCTTCCAGACTCATCAAACACTCCAATCCAAAGTTAAATCTAGAATTAGCTTCCTATTCGCAACAAAGCATCCTTCACTCATGCTGCCAAACATACCCTTGTAAAACTGACATCCTACCAATCCTCGACTTCGGTGATGTCATTTACAAAATAGCTCCAATACCCTACTCAATAAATTGGATGCAGTCTACCACAGTGCCATCGTTTTGTCACCAAGCCCTTACTACCACCACTGCGACCTGTACACTCTCGTTGGCTGGCCCTCGCTCTACTCGTCGCAAACCACTGGCTCCGGTCATCTACAAGACCCTGCTAGGTAAAGTCCCCCTTATCTCAGCTCGCTGGTCACCATGCAGCACCTACCTGTAGCACGCGCTCCAGCAGGTATATCTCTCTGGTCACCCCCAACCAATTCTCCTTTGGCCTCTCCTTCCAGTTCTTCTGCTGCCAATGACTGGAAAAACTACAAAAATCTCTGAAACTGGAAACACTTATCTCCCTCACTAGCTTTAAGCACCAGCTGTCAGAGCAGCTCATAGATTACTGCACTGTACAAAGCCCATCTATAATTTAGCCCAAACAACTACTCTTTACCTACTGTATTCATTTATTTATTTTTGCTCCTTTGCACCCCATTATCTCTATCTCTACTTTGCACTTTCTTCCACTGCAAACCAACCATTCCAGTGTTTTTTTTACTTGCTATATTGTATTTACTTCGCCACCATGGCCTTTTTATATTTTTATTTATTTTTATATATATTTTGTTTGCCTTCACCTCCCTTATCTCACCTCACTTGCTCACTTGTATATAGACTTATTTTTCACTGTATTATTGACTGTATGTTTGTTTTACTCCATGTGTAACTATGTGTTGTTGTATGTATCGAACTGCTTTGCTTTATCTTGGCAGGTCGCAATTGTAAATGAGACGTGTTCTCAATTTGCCTACCTGGTTAAATAAAGGTGAAATAAAAAATAAAAAAATAAAAAACTTTTGTGAAAAGAATAGATGGGAGAGATTAAGGTTAGAGGAGGACAGGACTAAAACAAACAAATATAACTATTGTAAAATAAACTGTGCCCGTAAAACGTATATAGTATGTATAAGCTGGAAGTAGAAGCCTACGCTTTGTTGTTCACTAGTTTACTCCAATTAGGGGAGGGGTGGTAGGGTTAGAAAGTAATAAAGGGAAAAAATATATATATTGAAGGGGTTGTGCAGGCTGAAATTGGGGTTGAGAGTTACCCTTTAATGACCATTTTTTGGAACGAAAAACGATTTTATTTATAGGTCATATTTCATAGAAATCTGGAAAACTGGAATGTTAGTTTAAAGGTTGACTTTGGGCAAAATGCAAAAATAACAGCTTTAAACCGTATTAACTGATCAATGCATCATCATACCAGGTCATTTAATGCATAGAAAAATGATGAATAAGATCAAATCAAATCTAATTTTATTTGTCACATACACATGGTTAGCAGATGTTAATGTGAGTGTAGCGAAATGCTTGTGCTTCTAGTTCCGACCATGCAGTAATATCTAACAAGTAATCTAACCGAACAATTTCACCAATTACCTTATACACACAATTATATATATAAATAAATAAATGAGTGATGGCGAACGGCATAGGCAAGATGCAGTAGATGGTATAGAGTAAGTATATACATATGAGATGAGTAATGTAGGGTATGTAAACATTATATAAGTGGCATTGTTTAAAGTGGCTAGTGATACATTTATTACATCAAGATGGCAAGATGCAGTAGATGGTATAGAGTACAGTATATACATATGAGATGAGTAATGTAGGGTGTGTAAACATTATATAAAGTGGCATTGTTTAAAGTGGCTTGTGATACATTTATTACATACATTTTTTCCATTATTTAAGTGGCTAGAGTTGAGTCAGTATGTTGGCAGCAGCCACTCAATGTTAGTGATGGCTATTTAACAGTCTGATGGCCTTGAGATAGAAGCTGTTTTTCAGTCTCTCGGTCCCAGCTTTGATGCACCTGTACTGACCTCGCCTTCTGGATGATAGCGGGGTGAACAGGCAGTGGCTCGGGTGGTTGTTGTCCTTGATGATCTTTTGGCCTTCCTGTGACATTGTTTGGTGTAGGTGTCCTGGATGGCAGGTAGTTTGCCCCCAGTGATGCATTGTGCAGASCTCACTACCCTCTGGAGAGCCTTACGGTTATGGGCGGAGAAGTTGCCGTACCAGGCGGTGATACAGCCCGACAGGATGCTCTCGATTGTGCATCTGTAAAAGATACTTGGCAACAGAAGTTACATTTCTTACCGATCTCTACAGCTTCAGACCAAAAACAAATCCTTAGAAATTATATCAACACATACTGGACGAATTACTGGCTAGCTACAAGTGGATAGCTTTGCTAATGAACTAGCTACATCGGTCGCAGCGCGCATGACCAGAATGACACATCGATGAACCACCAAATGCACACACAAGAGGAGGAGCAAAAGTCGGCCGTTAAAGCTAATTTCCTGCAATTCTACACATTTTGCCATTGCTTATTATAATAAAGGTTACATTTAAAAAAATAAAATGATGACGTATTAATTAATATGCTATCTGGGGAGCCCCGATGAATCAACCTGTTCTAAATATTGGGGAGGACTAGGGCTGTTGCAGTACCGCCACACCAGCAGTCATTAGTCATGACCACAGTCAAATTCCATGTGATCGTTTAGTCATGGTAACTATGCTTCTCCAAGCTCTGATGCTGCTGATGGTCTGCTATCCGAGCAGCTAACCGATCGCTGCAGCTGTACATAGTCCATCTGTAAACTACCCACCCAATTTACCTACCTCACCCCCCATACTGCTTTTATTTATTTACTTTTCTGCTCTTTTGCACACCAGTATCTCTTCTTGCACATGATCATCTGATGATTTATCACTCCAGTGTTAATCTGCTAAATTGTAAATTATTCGATTTATTGCCTACCTCATGCCTTTTGCACACATTGTATATAGATTCTCTTTTTTTTCTACCATGTTATTAACTTGTTTATTGTTTACTCCATGTGTAACTCTGTGTTGTCTGTTCACACTGCTATGCTTTATCTTGGCCAGGTCGCAGTTGCAAATGAGAACTTGTTCTCAACTAGCCTACCTGGTTAAATAAAGGTGAAATAAAAAAAATAAAAAWATAAAAAAGTAGCCTACCAAACTTGCTAACTGCCTGGTACTCAGCACTCTATTGTCCCTCTAATCACTCTGACGTCTATGCAAAAGTAATCGAAAATCAAATCAAACACTTCATGAGAGCCCATGAGCTCATGTTGCGCAACATTTCTATAGGCTATACAATTGCGTGAGAAAACAGAGTTTTGATGGCCTCTATTAAAAAGAGGAGGATCCCATCAGCTTTCTATAAGCTAGGGCTACTAAATTGATTTCTCAACTTATCTAATATTAAGCACATTACTTCTCTTTACAACAGGAGTATAGCCAACCTGGCTGGCATGAAAATGAACCACGAGAAAAGCGTCCTCCGTTCGCTATTTAAGTGCATAATTTACATATATTTTTTTCCCCGGCCCATTTCGAGACAGGTGTATGATAATGGTCCATTCTAAATAAATAAAAACATAGATTCACACATAGATTATTTAGTATATGTGAAGACAAGATTAAATCAATAGTCTGATGGGTGACATTATTAGCCTATCACTTGTGAATTATATATGATCACTTGTGAATGATGCCCAGCTTATGTACAGTAAGGCAAGAAACAGCACATGCCTTTTTTTGCTAGTTTTTCAAATCATAGTCGCACACCTAATGTAGCCTAGCCGAGGGTTTGTTTCACTAAACTAAAGTGGCCAAATAACTTCTTAAAATTCAGCACATTAATCTGCTTTACAACCGGTGTAGAGACTAACTGGCATACATAGGAGGTGCGTGAGTTTAAAATTTAGGGAAGAGAAATTTCACTATAAAAATGCACCTTTATAATAAAGCATTGCATGCATAATCACATTTGTGGTTACTTTTGAGAAAGGTGTTTTCCTGCGAATTGATTGCATTTTGGAACATTCGCGCTTACTGTTGTGTGCGCATCGCTGCACTTATAATGTGAAGAAATCGCCTAATAGTTTATCAACATTTTAAGCTAAACGTTCTGATCTTTTTATGTTTATCCTTTTATGCTAGTGGTTATATTAATTTGGGATCTATCGCATCCCACAACTGTCCCAAACTATGTTTGGAAAATGTGTTTCTCGCACAGAAGGACAAGTAGACCAATAGAATAGGTCAACTTTTGTAATTTGGGGGATAGTAGATTGACATAGGCTAGTGCTTTCGCTGTTCATTAGGCATACTCATCTTGTTCGCTGATGAAAAGTAAATGTGAACAGTTTTTCCAACATCTTCAATATTGTCACGCCCTGACCTTAGTTATCTATGTTTTCTTTATTATTTTGGTTAGGTCAGGGTGTGACTAGGGTGGGTATGCTAGTTTTGTCTTGTCTAGGGTTTTTGTATATCTAGGGGTTTTGTAGGTCTAGGTATATATATGTCTATGGTGGCCTGATATGGTTCCCAATCAGAGGCAGCTGTTTATCGTTGTCTCTGATTGGGAACCATATTTAGKTAGCCATTTTCCCTTGGGTATTTGTGGGTTCTTGTCTATGTGTAGTTGCCTGTTCAGCACTCATTTGTATAGCTTCATGGTTCGTTTTGTTCAGTGTTCATTCTTAGAATAAAGAAGAATGTACGCATACCACGCTGCGCCTTGGTCTCCTCCTTTTGACGGCCGTGACAGAAGAACCCAGGTAGGCAATAAATCGAATAATTACAATTTAGCAGATTAACACTGGAGTGATAAATCATCAGATGATCATGTGCAAGAAGAGATACTGGTGTGCAAAAGAGGAGAAAAGTAAATAAATAAAAGCAGTATGGGGGTGAGGTAGGTAAATTGGGTGGGTAGTTTACAGATGGACTATGTACAGCTGCAGCGATCGGTTAGCTGCTCGGATAGCAGATTTTTAAAGTTGTGAGGGAGATAAAAGTCTCCAACTTCAGAGATTTTTGCAATTCGTTCCAGTCGCAGGCAGCAGAGAACTGGAAGGAAAGGCGTCCAAATGAGGTTTTGGCTTTAGGGATGATCAGTGAGATACACCTGCTGGAGCGCGTGTTGCGGTGTGGTGTAGCCATCGTGACCAGTGAACTGAGAGAAAGGCGGCACTTACCTAGCATAGCCTTGTAGATGACCTGGAGCCAGTGGGTCTGACGACGAAACATGTAGCGAGGGCCAGCCGACTAGGGCATACAGGTCGCAGTGGTGGGTCGTATAAGGTGCTTTAGTAACAAAACGAATGGCACTGTGATAAACTGCATCCAGTTTGCTGAGAGTATTGGAAGCTATTTTGTAGATGACATCGCCGAAGTCGAGGATCGGTAGGATAGTCAGTTTTACTAGGGTAAGTTTGGCCGTGAGTGAAGGAGGCTTTGTTGCGGAATAGAAAGCCGATTCTTGCTTTGATTTTGGATTGGAGATGTTGATATGAGTCTGGAAGGAGAGTTTGCAGTCTAGCCAGACACCTAGGTACTTATAGATGTCCACATATTCTAGGTCGGAACCGTCCAGGGTGGTGATGCTAGTCGGGCGTGCGGGTGCAGCAGCGAACGGTTGAAAAGCATGCATTTGGTTTTACTAGCGTTTAAGAGCAGTTGGAGGCCACGGAAGGAGGTGTTGTATGGCATTGAAGCTCGTTGGAGGAGTTATAGCACAGTGTCCAAGGAAGGGCCGGAAGTATATAGAATGGTGTCGTCTGCGTAGAGGTGGATCAGGGAATCGCCCGCAGCAAGAGCAACATCATTGATGTATACAGAGAAAAGAGTCGGCCGAGAATTGAACCCTGTGGTACCCCCATAGAGACTGCCAGAGGACCGGACAACATGCCCTCCGATTTGACACACTGAACTCTGTCTGCCAAGTAGTTGGTGAACCAGGCAAGGCAGTCATTAGAAAAACCGAGGCTACTGAGTCTGCCGATAAAGAATACGTTGATTGACAGAGTCGAAAGCCTTGGCCAGGTCGATGAAGACGGCTGCACAGTAA
>NC_036860.1:43574624-43633981 GCF_002910315.2 Salvelinus sp. IW2-2015 | reverse complement strand
TGTCTTTTATCGATGGCGGTTATGATATCGTTTAGTACCTTGAGCGTGGCTGAGGTGCACCCRTGACCGGCTCGGAAACCGGATTGCACAGCGGAGAAGGTACGGTGGGATTCGAGATGGTCAGTGATCTGTTTGTTGACTTGGCTTTCGAAGACCTTAGATAGGCAGGGCAGGATGGATATAGGTCTGTAACAGTTTGGGTCCAGGGTGATTGGGAACCATATTTAGGTAGCCATTTTCCTTGGGGTATTTGTGGGTTCTTGTCTATGTGTAGTTGCCTGTTCAGCACTCATTTGTATAGCTTCACAGTTCGTTTTGTTATTTTTGTTCAGTGTTCATTCTTAGAATAAAGAAGAATGTACGCATACCACGCTGCGCCTTGGTCTCCTCCTTTTGACGGCCGTGACAGAAGAACCCACCATGAAAGGACCAAGCAGCGTGTTCAGGAGAAATGGACCTGGGAGGAGATTTTGGACGGAGCAGGACCCTGGACGCAGGCAGGCTGGGGAATATCGCCTTCCGAAGGAGGAAATAGAGGCAGCAAAAGCAGAACGGCGATAATATGAGGAGAAATACAAACGAGGCAAGCACGAGAGGCAGCCCCAATAAAAAACATTTGGGGGGCACACGAGAAGATTGGCTGAGTCAGGTTGGAGACATGAGCCAACTCCTCGTGCTTACTGTGGGGAGCGTGTGACTGGTCAGGCACCGTGTTATGCAGAAATGCGCACAGTGTCTCCAGTTCGCATTCATAGCCCGGTGCACTCTATTCCAGCTCCTCGCATTTGCCGGGCTAGAATGGGCATCCAGCCAGGACGCATTGAGCCAGCTCTACGTTACAGATCTCCAATGTGTCTCCACGGCCCAGTGTATCCTGTGCCTCCTCCCCGCACTCGCCCTGAGGTGCGTGTCCCCAGCCCGGTACCACCAGTTCCGGCACCACGCACCAGGCCTCCAGTGCGCTTCCACAGTCCAGTACGGCCTGTGCCTCTTCCCCGCACTCGCCCTGAGGTGCGTGACCTCAGCCCGGTACCGCCAGTTCCGGCACCACGCATCAGGCCTCCAGTGCGTTTCCAGTCCAGTACGGCCTGTGCCTCTTCCTCGCACTTGCCCTGAGGTGCGTGTCCTCAGCCTGGTACCACCAGTTCCGGCACCACGCATCAGGCTTCCAGTGCGCTTCTGTAACAGTATAACTTTAGTACGTCCCCTCGCCCCGACACGGGCGCGAACCAGGGACCCTCTGCACACATCAACAACTGACACCCACGAAGCGTCGTTACCCATCGCTCCACAAAAGCCGCGGCCCTTGCAGAGCAAGGGGAAACCCTACTTCAGGTCTCAGAGCAAGTGACGTAACCGATTGAAATGCTATTAGCGCGAACCCGCTAACTAGCTAGCCATTTCACATCCGTTACACTTCCATAGTCCAAAAATTATTAAAAGACAAAAAAGCCATTGTGATTGTGTTTGGAAATAAAGATAAACATGGTTTTAAGAATGTAGTGGTCATATTTCATTCAGTACAGAAATGTGTACACGGCTCAATTTACCCCATATCCAGGGTAAGTTGTGCCAAGAGACCACTTTTTAGGACAAGCTATGTTTTCAAAACTGTAATGTTTCATTAATTCTGATTATTTCCAGGGATACACAACATCCTAAAATATATGTAGATACTGTATCTCCATTCAAAGTCTCAATCATGGACACTCTTACTGACAGTTGTGGCTGCTTTGCATGATGTATTGTTGTCTCCAGCTTCTGGCCCTTGTGCTGTTGTCTGTGCTCAATAATGTTTGTACCCTGTTTTGTGTTGCTGTTGTGTTGCTACCATGCTGTGTTGTCATGTGTTGCTGCCATGCTATGTGTTCTTTGGTCTCGTTTTATGTAGTGTTGTCTCTCTTGTCATTATGTGTGATTTGTCCCATATTTCTTTTAAATTTCTTTTTAATCCCAGCCCCCGTCCCCGCAGGCCTTTTGGTAGGCCGTCATTGTAAATAAGAATGTGTTCTTAACTGACTTGCCTAGTTTAAAAAATCTTTGTTAGAAATAATACTATATTTCCCTCAATGGCGTGATGCTGAATGTAAAACATTCTAAATTTACCACACTCTCCCTACAGTATAATTATAGCATGGAATAGGTGTCATTGTTCGAAAGGAGTTATTCTGTATCCTCGTTGACAATAATGGGAATCCACCATAGTTATTTTCATGAAAGGAATCCCCACGTGTGACTTCATGTGAAACGAAAATGAAAGGGGTGTTGGATAGTCCGGTCGTTGATAGATCAGTTTCTCTTCTCATATTTCGCTCGCTTCGTTATTAAAATCTGAATACCAAATTATAGTGTAAACATTTCCCCTATGTAATCATATTAGGTCATACATGTAGCTATTATTCTATTGTTCGAACAATTTTTCTCTTCTGTTGACGATTCTTAAATATACCAAGTCTAAAGGGGTTAAATTATGAGGAATGCATTTGAAAAGGCTAATATAGAGCTCGAATAATGATGATCCTAGATAATACATCGACATAAAATTGTTCCTTTACTTCAAAAGTGTGTAATGTATTATATATGGAAAACGATTTGCATTTAATCTATATTGATATAATAACCCACCCGCTGATGTATTAGTAGTTCGTTCCGAAAAGGTGGGGGGTTTCCCCTCCGCTGAAAGTAATGCTGTTCTGCGAGCTACCATCAACAACACTTTACTGCCCTACAGGCGCTCAAGGACTGAGGTAAAGGGAAAACAAATACCCGCGAATTCCCCTGAAGATTTGACAAAGGATTACAAGGTAAATGGCTGTTGGACAGAATACATAGCTAGCTACATCGTATTACATTGCCACGTTTAATCGCTACTATCATTTTATTTGGCTCCTGTTGGACATTATTCATCTTGACGACCAGATAATGGGTCACGATTCAGTTAACGTTATCTATGTTGGCTAGCACGGCTAGTCAGTACTGGCAGCAGCAAGTGTCATAACAAGGTTTTGCTAGCAGCAAGCTAAGTCGTCTACAGTAGCTAGCTGGTTAGCCATTCACTCAGCTAACTACCTAACTAGTTCAATGTGTTGTTATCTAGCTAGCACTATAACGGACGCCGCCCGTACTATATAGGGCTAGCTAGCTAGATGGTTAGTTTAGGAGCTAGCTAGCTCTTGATCAGGACTCAGTTCAATAACAGTACGTTACACATGTCATTGGATGAAGGAGTCTTTATAGGGTTAGTGTTCCAACACAGTCATATCTCCATGCAGGGCCGGTCCTTGCCTTTCTGCTGCCCTAGGCGATAATATAGTAGTAATAGTACAATCATTTCCCTACACCCGCTATAACATCCGCTAAACACGTGTATGTGACCAATAAGATTTGATTTGATATAGGTAAAATACCTGTTTTCCAGATGTTAGGTTAAATGTAGGTTCTGAATGAAAGGTAAAAAAGGTTTGTWTAAAATGCACATTTTCCAGGACATTGAAGATGCATCTTTTCCAGATGTTGAAATCGGTTCATGTTAGGTTCAGGATGAGAGTTGAAAATACTTATTTTCAGGGGCACTAGAGAGTGTGCTATGGAATATACGTGTTTTGTTAGAGCTCTGCAAAGTTGAAACATTCATATTTATCTTAATCTCTCACGGCCTATGATTTCAAATCATTGTCTGACAATATGACTAAAGGAAAAGGCACCAAAAAAGGGGGCGTTAAACAAGATAATTTGGACGGGACAAAACGAACCGATGTCAACATCGCTGACACACGATGTACGCACACTCAAAAGGTTCTACAGCTGCAACGTCGAGAGCATCCTGACCGGTTGCGTCACTGCCTGGTACGGCAATTGCTCAGCCTCCGACCKCAAGGCACTTCAGAGGGTAGTGCGTACGGCCCAGTACATGGGGCAAAGCTGCCTGCCATCCAGGACCTCTACATCAGGCGGTGTCAGAGGAAGGCCCTAAAAATTGTCAAAGACCCCAGCCACCCCAGTCATAGACTGTTCTCTCTACTACCGTATGGCAAGCGGTACCAGAGTGCCAAGTCTAGGACAATAAGGCTTCTCAACAGTTTTTACCCCCAAGCCATAAGACTCCTGAACAGGTAACCAGATGGTTACCCGGACTATTTGCATTTTGTACCCCCCCCAACCCCTCTTTTACGCTGCTGCTACTCTCTGTTTATCTTAAATGCATAGTCACGTTAACTATACATTCATGTACATACTACCTCAATTGGCCCGACCAACCAGTGCTCCCGCACATTGGCTAACCGGGATATCTGCATTGTGTCCCTCCACCCGCCAACCCCCCTTTTTACACTACTGCTACTCTGTTCATCATATATGCATAGTCACTTTAACCATACCTACATGTACATACTACCTCAATAAGCCTGACTAACCGGTGTCTGTATATAGCCTTGCTACTCTTATTTTCAAATGTCTTTTTACTGTTGTTTTATTTCTTTACTTACCTACACACACACACCTTTTTTTCGCACTATTGGTTAGAGCCTGTAAGTAAGCATTTCACTGTAAGGTCTACACCTGTTGTATTTGGCGCACGTGACAAACTTTGATTTGAGTTAGCTGAAGATACTTGCTCCCCACAGAACCCACTCCGATTGACCTACTAGCCGCTATAAACTCACCAAGCGAGAAGGTGGACACAAAGTTGGCTGATATCTCAAAGAGTCTTGGGACTTTGACTGAAACTGTGAAGGCAATCAAATAAAACAAAAAAGGTTTTCATTTAACTAGGCAAGTCCGTTAAGAACAAATTCTTAGTTGGGACTCCCAGTGACGGCTGGTTGTGATACAGCCTGGAATCAAACCAGGGTCTGTAGTGACGCCTCCAGCACTGAGATAAAGTGCCTTAGACCGCTGTGCCACTCGGGAGCCCGAAGTGCAGGGTGCATGAGGTCGAGCAAATGACAGTGGATCACGAGGCCAAAGTTCCCCCTTAACTACAACGGAGTCAGGGTGTCTTTCTATCCAGATCTTTGGAGGTGATAAACCAACGGAAAGAGGATGATGAGTTGCACAAGAAATGCAGGGCTGCCAACATCCGATATGGATTCCTCTTCCCAGACCGAGGGATCAACGCGCATGTTTGACACCCCAAAAGAGGTTGAACTGTTCTTTTCATTCAAGCTCCCTGGCTGAGTATACAGAACTACTGTGTCAGCTGGCTACGTGGCCAAATATAGGCCATGGATGGTTTATTTCCTGCCGATGTCTGTCTTATCCATCAGAAGATCAGAAATTGGGACTTATAATACAATGGGTGAGATTGTATTGTTTTATATAGCATTGTTTAGCCTATCATGTTTTAGTCCCACCCACACACTAACGTGACAGTTAAGTGTTATTTAGTCTTTGTTTACATGCAGAAAATCTATAGATTTAGTTTAGGTTTTATGTCTAGTCACCCTAAGCTATGTTAGTTAATCAAGGAGTGCTTCATTTGAGGAAGTCACTCAGTAATGGGATCRGGTCTGTGTTTTATGTTCACTTTTAGTACAGGTGGCATGACAAGATCCCACATGTTTTGGGTTTCAAATAACGGCAACAATTTGCTCTAAAATAAGTAATGCCACATAGTGACCGGGCACAGCCATGCCTCTTTGCCTGTCCAACATTTCCTCATCTCCCAGCCCTTCTAATGCGACTAGCCCCGATGCTCCTCACTCTTTTCCCTTGCCCCGCTACAGTTTCTCCCTGGAGGCAGTCACTGAGTCCGAGGTGCTAAAGGAGCTCCTTAAACTTGACCCCAAATTAACATCTGGGTCAGATGGTTTAGATCCTTTAACTATCATTGCTGAGCCTATCTCTGACTGTTTTAACCTGTCTTTCCTCTCTGGGGAGGTTCCCATTGCTTGGAAGGCAGCCACAGTGCATCCTTTATTTAAAGGGGGAGATCAAGCTGATTCTAACTGTTATAGGCCAATTTCTATTTTCCCCTGTTAATCAAAAGTGTTTGAAAAACCAGCCTGTTGACTACTGACAAGTTTTCTTGATGCCTCTAGTTTCCGGTCAGGTTATGGATGTGTCACTGCAATCTTAATGGTCCTAAATAATGTCACCATTTCCCTTGATTCTAAGCAATGTTGTGCTGCTATTTTTATTGACTTGGCCAAAGCTTTTGATACGGTAGACTGTTCCATTCTTGTGGATCGGCTAACATGCTGACCAAACCGCGCACATACATCTGCATTTTGATTTTGTCCCCCCACACCAGACACGATCAGGACACGCAGGTTGAAATATCAAAACAAACTCTGAACCAATTATATTGATTTGGGGACCAGTCGATAAGCAACCATTTCTGGCAATTTAGCTAGCTAGCTTGCTGTTGCTAGCTAATTTGTCCTGGGAAATTAACATTGGGGTGTTATTTTACCTGAAATGCACAAGGTCCGCTACTCTGACAATTCATCCACAGATAAAAGGGTTAAAGTTTGTTTTTTAGTAATCTCTCCTCTTTCAGGCTTCTTCTTTGGACTTTATATGGTGGTTGGCAACCAACTAGATTAATTTTCTGATCCTTTGATTGGGTGGACAACATGTCAGTTCATGCTGCAAGAGCTCTGATAACTTCAGGAGGATGTCCTCCAACCTATCATAATTACTTTGAAAGTCTATGGGAGGGGGTGAGAACCATGAGCCTCCTAGGTTTTGTATTGAAGTTAAAGTACCCAGAGGAAGACAGAAGCTAGCTGTCCTCTGGCTACACCATGGTGCTACCCTACAGATTGCTGCTGAGGCTACAGTTGACCTTCATTGCAAAACAGTGTTTTAATGAATTATTTGGTGACGTAAATTTATTAGTATAGTTTTTTTCTAAACAGGATAACTTTAATGGTTCATCATTTATATTTTTCTGAAATTCAGTGAGGAGGATGGTCCTCCTCTAGCCTACCCGCACAGCCTACTCTCACTGTATCTGCAAGCTGTTGGCTTAAGTGCTGGGGACAATAAAAGGCCACTCTAAAATGTGCAGTTTTGWMACACTACACAATGTCTCAAGTTGAGGTAGTGTGCAATTGGCATGCTGTTTGCAGCAAGGTCCACCGGAGCTGTTGCCAGATCATTTTATGTTAATTTCTCTACCATAAGCCGTCTCCGTTGTTTTTGAGAGTACGTCCAACAGGCCTAACAACCGCAGACCACATGTAACCATGCCAACCCAGGACATCCACATTCTGCGTCTTCCTCACCAGCCACCCGAACAGCTGATAAAACTGCACAAACGGCAAATTTCTGCACAAACTGTCCGAAACCATCTTAGGGAAGCTCATCAGCGTGCTCGTCGTCTTTACCAGGGTCTTGACATGACTGCAGTTAGGCGTCGTAACCGACTTCAGTGGTCAAATGCTCACCTATGCTGGAGAAGTGTGCTCTTGAGGCCCATTGTCGTGCCATTCGTCCACCGCTATCACCTCATGTTTCAGTATAATGCACAGCCCCATGTCGCAAAGATCTGTACACAATTCCTTCAAGCTGAAAATGTCCTAGTTCTTCCATGGTCTGCATACTCACCAGACATGTCACCCATTGAGCATGTTTGGGATGCTCTGAATCAACGTGTACGTCAGCATGTTCCAGTTCCCGCCAATATCCAGTAACTTCGCACAGCCATTGAGGAGTGGGACAACATTCCACAGGCCACAATCAACAGCCTGATCAACTCTGTGACGATGTGTCGCACTACATGAGGAAAATAAATGGTGGTCACACCAGATACTGATTGGTTTTCTGATCCACGCCCCTATCTTTTCTTTAAGGTATCTGTGACCAACAGACACATATCTGTATTCCAAGACGTGAAATCCATAGATTCATGAATTTATTTAAATTAACTGATTTCCTTATGAACTTTAACTCAGTCAAATCTTTGAAGTTGTTCCATGTTGTGTTTTTATTTTTGTTCCGTGTAGAATATTCAGATGAAAATCTGTCGCCAATTGGATGGAAACCTAGCTACTGATACTTGTTTTTTCGTGGCTCTCTCTTGTCCCTCTGCAGGAGACATATGGTGAGCAATATGTTTGGAACATYGAATTGCAATAAAATCTGTCGAATCGCAGTTCAAATCAAAATCATCAAATCAAGTTTATTTTATATAGCCCTTCGTACATCAGCTAATATCTCGAAGTGCTGTACAGAAACCCAGCCTAAAACCCCAAACAGCAAAGCAATGCAGGTGTAGAAGCACGGTGGCTAGGAAAAACTCCCTAGAAAGGCCAAAACCTAGGAAGAAACCTAGAGAGGAACCAGGCTATGAGGGGTGGCCAGTCCTCTTCTGGCTGTGCCGGGTGGAGATTATAACAGAACATGGCCAAGATGTTCAAAATGTTCATAAGTGACAAGCATGGTCAAATAATAATCAGGAATAAATGTCAGTTGGCTTTTCATAGCCGATCATTAAGAGTTGAAAACAAGAGTCTGGGACAGGTAGGGGTTCCATAAACGCAGGCAGAAACAGTTGAAACTGCGAATTAGCAGCAAGGCCAGGTGGACTGGGGACAGCAAGGAGTCATCATGCCCGGTAGTCCTGACGTATGGTCCTAGGGCTCAGGTCCTCCGAGAGAGAGAAAGAAAGAGAGAAGGAGAGAATTAGAGAGAGCATACTTAAATTCACACAGGACACTGGATAAGACAGGAGAAGTACTCCAGATATAACCAACTGACCCTAGCCCCCCGACACATAAACTACTGCAGCATAAATACTGGAGGCTGAGACAGTTGCTTATAGAATCGTAAGGATTGCAATACATATCGTATTGGCAATTAAAGTATCGTGATAATATCGTTTCGTAAGGTCCCTGGCAATTCTCAGTCCTATTACATACACATTTTCACTTTTTACCAGGAGTCGTTTTCAAATGTCAAATGATGCTGATAATATTTAGGAACAGTGTGAAAGAAGAATGGAAACCTAAAATATGTGCCCCTGCTTATTCATTTTAATCTCATTTTGCAGTTTTGTTCTGTAATCCTTAGATAAACGCAGGGAAGACAAGTCTCCTAGAACAGAAATAATAACATTATATTCACATTGTAATGAATAACCCCCTTGGTTATCACATTCTGGAATGGTCACCTTATGTGAGCCAGGGTAAGCTAATTTACCATTTACATGGGTCACCGAACACACTATTTTCTTTCTCTGTGAGATCACTGTTGGGTCCTCGTTTACATGGCAGTACTCCTATGACTTTTCCATACGTGTTCTAAAAGTTGTTCCATCCTGTTGTCACCTGAAAATCAGCACAAATCTCTCCTCTCAAAAAATGTGATCCCTATCTTCTTCAATGCCTTGATATTTCATTAGGCATAATGCTTACAGGGCACTGCCTTGAGCAAACCATAACTCTCGCTACTATCAGCATAGTAATGACATTCTCGTGATGAGCCACTAACGTCAGTGTTATTTTTCCATCTAACTAATACAAGCCAAGACGTTAGTTTGAAAGAGATTCTGTTCAAGAATGAAGGAGGACTCTTGACTTCTAAATGTCAAAACAAATGTTAGATGTTGTGCAAGCCCTTCATGCCTCATGTCCTGCCATGTGCTCTTGTCTCTGTTTGTTTTTCCCTTTGAGGCAGTATGGACAAAGCGGAGCAGTTTGTCAACATCGACCTAAACGACGACAACATCTGCGGTGTCTGCAAGCTGGAGACCGACACGGGGACCATGTCCTTCTGCCATGTCTGCTTTGAGCTCAGCATCGAAGGTGAGAGAGGCGCCAGTCCCCAGGGCTTGTTTAGCAAGTGGGAATGAAGAGCAAACAAAGTGGTTAATATACAGTGGGGTCTGAAATTGACACCCTTGATAATGATGAGCAATATTGACTGTATAAAATAAGTAATTAAAATACTGCGCTATATTGTATGTGCAAATTATTATTATTATTTTATACTATTACAATAGTTTTAGTTTAACAAGTTATTTATTTATTTTTCTCAAAGGTACTGGGCAAAATTGACACCCCTAAATATTCTTATAAATAAAGTACTCAAAAGTATTTGGACCCATATTCCTAGCACGCAATGCCTACATGAATCATGAATAAGGATGAGTGAGAAAGTWACTGAGGGGCAAAACTTGAAATGGTTTTGTATTTTTTTTACTGTCTACTTCTGCATTCTTGCAGGGCAGTACTTCAACCACTAGAAACTGTGTGTAGGCCTACGCGTGGTCTCAAGTTTTCAGGAGGATAAGCACATTCTCAAGTTCAGTTTTTATAAATGCTAACTTTTGCGTMAACTGTCGCACGCATGTTTTGAGGCATATTTTGTGCGTACGTAGCATTTATAAATGAGGCCCCAGGTGTTTACATTTGAAAACAGAGCTCTTTGGCCACGCACACCAGTGGTGGGTTTTGCATCGAAAGAAGGATGCATAAGCAGGAAAGACCCCATAACTTCTGTAAAATATGGTTGTGGATCTTTGATTGTTATGTGACTATTTTGCTTCCACTGGTTGTTAAAGTCAAMAGCATCATAAACTTTACCAAGTACCGAGACATTTTTGACAAAAACCTGGTTGGCTCTACCAGGAGGCTGAAACTTGGCAACAAGTGGATCTTCCAGCAAGACGATAACCCCAAGCACACATCAAAATCCAGATTTTAAAAAATTTGATTGACCACAAAATCAACATTTTGTAATGGCCGTCTGTCTCCCGACTCAAATCCCGTTGAAAACCTGTGGAATGAATTGAAAGGGCATTCCATAAGCGCAGACTAAGGATATCAAGGAACTGCAAAGATTTTGGATGGAGGAATGGTCTAAGATCCTTCCCGACGTATTCTCCAATCTCATTAAATATTTGAGATGAAGGCTCAGTGCTGTTATCCTCGCAAGGTGAGGTATTGTTAATAATCATTTTTACCCTCTGTTTTTGAGAGAGAGAAAAGTATTGTTAAACAAAATCTTTCTCTGAGCAATAATTTCCCAATTTTGTTGCGCATTCAATATACACTATATATAATAAAGTCTGTGGACACCCCTTCAAATTGGTGGATTTGGCTATTTCAGCTACACCCGTTGCTGACTGGTGTATAAAATCGAGTGCACTGCCATGCAATCTCCATAGACAAACATTGGCATTAGAATGGCCTTTCTGAAGAGCTCAGTGACTTTCAACATGGCACTGTCATAGGATTTSGAGGATGCCAGGAGAAGGCTACCTGCCCCAATGCGTAGTGCCAACTGTAAAGTTTGGTGGAGGAGGAATAACGTTCTGGGGCTGTTTTTCATAGTTCCAGTGAGGGGAATCTTAACGGAACAGCATAAACTTTGTGGTAACAGTTTGGGGAAAGCCCTTTCCTGTTTCAGCATGACAATTCCTCTGTCCACAAAGCGAGGTCCATACAGAAATGGTTTATGGAGATGACCTCAACCCCATTGAACACCTTTAGGATGAATTGGAACACCGACTGCGAGCCAGGCCTAATCGCCCAACATCAGTGCTCGACCTCACTAATGCTCTTGTTGATGAATGGAAGCAAGTGCCCACAGCAATGTTCCAATTAGAGGTCGACAGATTATGATTTTAACACCGATACCGTTTATTGGAGGACCAAAAAAAGCGGATACCAATTAATCGGCCGTTTAAAAAAKATATTTTAAATATTTGTTATTATTATTTTTAAATATATTTGTAATATTGACAATTACAACAATACTGAATGAACAATGAACACTTATTTTAACTTAATATAATACAGAAATAAAATCAATTTAGTCTCAAATAATGAACATGCTCAATTTGGTTTAAATAATGCAAAAACACAGTGTTGGAGAAGAAAGTAAAAGTGCAATATGTGCCATGTAAAAAAGTTAACGTTTAAGTTCCTTGCTCAGAACATGAGAACATATGAAAGCTGGTGGTTCAATATTCCCAGTTCTTCAATATTCCCAGTTAAGAAGTTTTAGGTTGTAGTTATTATAGGAATTATGACACGTCGACTATTTCTCTGTATACCATTTGTATTTCATATACCTTTGAGTATTGGATGTTCTAATAAGCACTTTAGTATTGCCAGCCTAATCTCAGGAGTTGATAGGCTTGAAGTCATAAACAGTGCTTTGACGCAAGCATTGCTAAGAGCTGCAGGCAAATATAGTAAAGTTTGAATGAATGCTTACGAGCCTGCTGCCGCCTACCAACGAGCCAGGCGGCCCAAACTGTTGCAAATACCCTGACTCTGCGTGCAATGAACGCAAGAGAAGTGACACAATTTCCCTAGTTAATATTGCCTGCTAACATGAATTTCTTTTAACTAAATGCAGGTTTTAAAAAATATACTTCTGTGTATTGATTTTAAGAAGGGCATTGATGTTTATGGATAGGTACATTCGTGCAACGATTGTGCTTTTTCCCACGAATCCACTTTTGTTAAATTTGGCGAAGTTAGCTGTGATTCGATGATAAATGAACAGCCACTGCATTGATTTTATGCAACACAGGACAAGCTAGTTAACCTAGTAATATCATCAACCATGTGTAGKTAACTAGTGATTATGTGAAGATTGATAGTTTTTTTTATAAGATAAGTTTAATGCAAGCTAGCAACTTATCTTGGCTCCATGCTGCACTTACGTAACAGGTCATCAGCCTGCCACGCAGTTTGTAGAGGCGTCCAAAAATGCTGATTACCGATTGTTATGAAAACTTTAAATCGGCCATGCCGATTAATCGGTCGACTTCTAGTTCCAACATCTAGTGGAAAGCCTTCCCAGAAGAGTGGAGGCTGTTATAGCAGAAAAGGAGAGACCAACTACATATTAATGCCTATGATTTTAGAATGAGATATTCGATGAGCTGGTGTCCATGTACTCTTGGTCATATAGTGTAGCTCAGTATGTGTATTTTATGTAGTATCTTTTTGTTCATCTTGATTAAGTGAGCCAATAATTTTGGACCTGACTGTATGTGCTTTGCATGCATTGAGCCTTTATCGAATCGTGGAATTTGGGGAATATATCCTGACTGAGAAAAGGGAATATATCCTGTTTGTTCCAGGCGGAGTTTTATTGATTATTGTACTGCAGCAGGGCTTTATTGTGAGTCCCAGAAAGAGCATGATTGTGGAGTTGAGCATCATGTGTAGGTGCCCCAGTCTGTCACAAAGTGTTACCATTGTTGCTCCACTGTGTGTCTGTATCTAGATAAGCCTGTATAGGCTATTGTTGCAGAGATTTCGATACAGCCTGTGCAGCCTCTGGCCATTTAGCAGTAGTTAAGAGGCAGCTGGGGATGGCACATGGGTGGGGGTGGGGGMAGCAGTAATAATAGTGATATATGGGAGGGATCTGTGACTAGGCCCTGCGTTCTGTTGAATCTCTCCCTGGCCACGCTAGGCTTTTAAGGGTGGGAGGTCGTGGTAGCGTGACTCTAGTCATGTTTGTGCCTGTGAGATTGAGTCTGACTTGTAGAAGTGTGGTCTTCTCTTCCATAGCAGTTGAAACTCAAACATAGAAAAACAACCTAGCTTGTGAACAAATTAATGTAAATAGCCAAGAAACACAAGGACAAAGTCTCACTTCAGTAGACTTTTGTTTCAAGTAAATTAGACTAACTTTTATGCCTGTGCGCAGCGCTTATGAAAATTAATCTTTCACTCAGCTCTTCACGTGCGCACAGTCCCCAGGCAGTGTTTCAGCGCGAGGTAGAATAGGCTATATAGGATTTGTACTTCTTTGACTTTGTGCAATTTAATTTACCAGCTATGAAACAAAACGTCAGAAATACTTTGAAAACAGCTACTTTAGCATTTACTATAAATGGGATCATACTTTACTATTTTTATTCACAAATGCGAGTGAAATGCTCACACTGTGGAGCCCTGACTACCTGCCAATGTGGCTAGTGAAATAGACACCTTACCTGCCAATGCCAAAATCTACCCGCAGGTGTTGGGTGTTAATTTTAGGCCCTGGTTGGTAGTGATGTTAATCGGTTAGCTGCCAAAAATACATTCAAAAATGCAAAAATGATCATCCTTGTTGGTCTATTGGGAATTCAATTGGCACGTGTGTATTTCTGTTGTCGTCATGCATCTTATTTATCACGTGCACATCATACAGAGTCAAGTTTGAGGAGTGGAATAGCCTACCACCTGTCAGGCAGCGCGAGAGCTCCTCAAAAAGCCTGTAGGCTACTGGAGTGAAACCTGCTGAATGAATATATATATATATTTTTTTGTGTCAAATTGGCAACCCATCCCTTATGGGATTAATTGACAAATAAACAAACATTTCAATAATTCACTATGGTTTTGAAACTCAGGCATTGTGCAACAATGCAATCGCGTGTTAACTTTGGTGGCCATGATTTACAAGGAGCTATTTTATTTCTCAATCTCAATTCGTCATTAAAGCACGCATACCATTCATCTTTCGGGTACATAGGCTTTATACAGTGCATTCGGAAAGTATTCAGACTCCTTGACATTTTTGACAAAAAATAGTTTTTCCTCATCAATCTACATACAATACCCCATAATGATGAAACAAAAWKTTTTTTWWWTTTTTTTTAKAGAAATTGTTGCACATTTATAAAAAATGCCTAATTCACATAAGTATTCAGACCCTTTGCTATTAGACTTGACATTGAGCTCTGGTACATCCTGTTTCCATTGATCATCCTTGATGTTTCTACAACTTGTTTGGAGTCCACCTCTTTAAATCCAAATCATGTCCAATCAATTGAAAAGGCACACACCTGTCTATATAAGGTCCCACAGTTGACGGTGCATGTCAGAGCAAAAATCAAGCCATGGGGTTGAAGGAATTGATCGTGGAGTTCCGAGACAGGATTGTGTTGAGGCACAGATCTGAGGAAGGGTACCAAAACATTTCTGCAGCATTGAAGGTCCCCAAGAACACAGTGGCCTCCATCATTCTTAAATGGAAGAAGTTTGGAACCACCAAGACTCTTACTAGAGCTGGCCACCTGGCCAAACTGAGCAATCGGGGGAGAAGGGCCTTGGTCAGGGAGGTGGCCAAGAACCCGATTGTCACTGACAGAGCTCCAGAGTTGCTCTGTGAAGATGGGAGAACCTTCCAGGACGACAATCATCTCTGCAGCACTCCACCAGTCAGGCATTTATAGTAGAGTGGCTCGATTGAAGCCACTCCTCTGTAAAAGGCACATGACAGCTCGCTTGGAGTTTGCCAAAAGTCACCTAAAGGACTCTCAGACCATGAGAAACAAGATTCTCTGGTCTGATGAAACCAAGATTGAACTTCTTGGCCTAAATGGCATCTGGAGGAAACGTGGCACCATCCCTACGGTGAAGTATAATTGTGGCAGATTCATGCTGTGGGGATGTTTTTCAGCGGCAGGTACTGGGAGACTAGTCAGGATCAAGGGAAAGATGACTGGAGCAAAGCACAGAGATCCTTGATGAAAACCTGTTCCAGAGTGCTCAGGACCTCAGACTGGGTCGAAGGTTCAGCTTCCAACAGGACAACGACCCGAAGCACACTACCAAGACAACGCAGGAGTGGCTTCGGGACAAGTCTCAATGTCCTTGAGTGGCCCAGACAGCCTGGACTTGAACCCGATCGAACATCTCTGGAGAGACTTGAAAATAGCTGTGCAGCAAAGCTCCCCATCCAACCTGACCGAGATTGAGAGGATCTGCAGAGAAGAATGGGAGAAACTCCCCAAATACAGGTGTGCCGAGCTTGTAGCTGTCTCTTATACACATCTAGATGTGTATAAGAGACAGGTCTTACCTTGCTTCAAAAGTAGCCTTGTGGAAATCATCCATAGAAAACCAATTATTTTATAAAGAATTCCTCATGCCATTAACAAGCATTTTTCTCTTGTTCTATTGCTTTTCATATCAACATTCTTTCGTTGTCCAGAAGCCAAAGACACAATCTTAGTCATATTAGCAACCCATCATAGTTGTTGCGATTAGATTCCCCCTCTTTCGAAGTTTCTAACTGAGATTTTCATCTGTCACATATGGAACTGCTCGCATTAGGTGCTCTGTTTACAACACATTGAAAATGACATTTTATTAGCTGCTTCATTACAGGAGTTGCATCTTCAATAATAGGCTATATAGCCTTTTGACTAAGACGATCGGCTTGCTATTGTTGCATGTTTCAATTTAAGCTCTTAATGACACATTTCTGGTCCGTGTCCGTGTCCGTGTGTGTGTGTGTGTGTCCGTGTGTGTGTGTGTGTGCGCATAATATCAGAGCGTAAGAGGCGAAGCGAGAGGTTTCACTCTCGACAAAATCTGTACAAAATAAGCCCAATGCGTTTCTATGGGCTTGTTTTGGGCCTAAGCTTGTTGCCTGCCTTCCCGCCTTGGGACAACTCCCATTGTTAGGTCGGAAACATATAATGACGAGACGCTTCTACAGATCTCTGATAGTATTTTCTGTTGGTCACSTTTGTTGACCGGTTAATGAGGGTCAGTTAGTCGGCAGCAAAATTGACAAATTTGCATCCCTGCTAGTTAACTTCTTATGGGCAGGTGGGATGGTAGCGTCCCACCTGGCCAACATCTGGTGAAATTACAGAGCGCGAAATTCAAATTACAGTATTATAAATATTTAACTTTCATAAAATCACAAGTGTAATAYATCAAAATAAAGCTTAACTTCTTGTTAATCCAGCCGCGGTGTCATATTTCAAAAAGGCTTTACGGCGAAAGCAAACCATGCGATTATCTGAGGACAGCGCCCCGCATACAAACACATGAAAAATATATTTCAACCAGGCAGGTGCGACACGAAAGTCAGAAATAGCGATATAAAAAATGTATTACCTTTGATGATCTTCTTCTGTTGGCACTCCAAAGGGTCCCAGTTACATCACAAATGGTCCTTTTGTTCGATAATGTCCTTCTTTATATCCATAAAAACTCAGTTTAGCTGGCGCGCTCCAGTCAATAATCCACCCAGTTTCCCTCCATCAAAATGCATACAAAATGAATCCCAAACGTTACTAAAACTTTTCCAAACAAGTCAAACAACGTTTATAATCAAACCTGATGTACCCTAATATGTAAATAAACGATAAAATTTAAGACGGAGAATCGTTATTGTCTTTACCGGAGAAAAATACCAAAGAACGCACTCTCTTCCACGCGCTTGGAAACACTACAGCCAAAATGGGAGCCACCTAGAAAAACTACAATTTCTGGCTAATTTTTTCAAAAACCAGCTTGAAACTCTTTCTAAAGATTGTTGACATCTAGTGGAAGCCCTATGAACTGCAATCTGGGAGGACTTGGCCTTGTAGTAAAACTGATAGCCATTGAAAATAGAGGTAGGCTGAATTTTTCTTTGTGGGGGGGATGGTTTGTCCTCGGGGTTTTGCCTGCCATATCAGTTCTGTTATACTCACAGACATAATGTTAACAGTTTTAGAAACTTTAGAGTGTTTTCTATCAATCTACCAATTATATGCATATCCTAGCCTCTGTGCCTAAGTAACAGGCTGTTTACTTTGGGCACGCTTTTCATCCGGACGTCAAAATACTGCCGCCTACCCAAGAGGTTAAACAGTCAAAAATGACCTAAAACTAATGTTATGCAAGGTAGATGTCAATTCTACTTAGGTAGCTAGCTAAAAATTATTTGTGGCTAGCCAGTTAGCCCTATTGACTTACAATGGACTTACCATTCACTAAACCTTCTTCCAGCCAGGACAATGGCAATAAATACAAAACAAGATTATACATAAAGCAAACGTTTTACTTCATAATTATCAGCTAGATATATATGTGAATCGAGCTGACAAGATAGTTTAACAGGCGAATATGACCTACAACTAATGTTATGCAAGGTTAGATGTAAATTATTTTTGGGTAGCTAGCTAAGTAACAGGAACGTTAGAAGCTAGCCAGTTTGCCCTATTGACTTACTATGTGCTTATGATTTACGTACACTACAGTCGGTATTGTAGGCAGGTAAACATGCCAACATTAACACAGTATGTATTTATTAACGTATCAAGATAAAATATTGTAGTCAGGCAACATGAGATGTGAATGGGCAACATTTAATTCCGAAATCAGTTTATTTTCTCACGCTTCAGCTCAAATAATAGTTTATTTTCTCACGCTTCAGCTCAAATAATCGGCAGCATTAATTTCAAGGAAATTTGCATTGCTGTTACGTGGTTGTGTCATATTCCTGTGACTACTTTCCGTTGAAGCTTGCATCTATGCATGCTTCAAAATATGTACAAATGRAGTACACATCCCAGAGGTGCCCTCTGTGCGCCGTTTCGCATACTTAGATTTGGACTCATAATCCAACCCTCCCATGCTCCAGTTTGCGTGCTTGGAGCACGGTAGTATGCATTTTGAGAAACACCCACAGTGTCTCGCTCGCTCGGACTGTACCTCATGGGTGAATTAGCGCTGCTGAATATTCATCAACGCGACACCACATTCTCATCTACTAGGATACACTTGATAGTTCAAGACAGATGTTATCTAGGCCTAGATGCTCGAACAAAAAGACATATGTTGCCCTTACACAGTGTGTATACCGCACAGTGCACTGTTGTTGGAGGATAGGCCTATAGGGCTGTTTGTGCGTGTCTAACCACTTTCAACTCCACACCCACAGCTTCCCCCTAACGTAGCACGAAGGATAGATGTTCAGGCTTGTCTGTTTTTAGCTGCTGACACGCACACTCCTTACATGTAGTTAGAGTCAGACAACACACTGCACCGACATACAGCACTAACAAGCTCTAGTCCACACACACACACACACACACACACACTGTAGCTAGCAGGAAGACTTGTCAGGGTCCAGTGACAACATATCAACTAAAAAAAGAGGTTGACATTGACACTTTTTTTTTTGTGGTCATTGAGTTATTGACTGTGGAAACCACGCAGACAACAGGGCAGGTCCAGTAGGAGCAGTAGCAGTCTGTTGTTTTGAATAGGTTGGAAGAGGGAACTGTGCAGCCTGTCTGGCCCCTTCAGTGTGAAGAAAGGATATGAAGAACAAGCTCTGTTCTGTCATGTCTGAGTGTGCTTGCTTATGTTTGGTCAGAGGTCTGCATGACATTTAATGCTCGTGACATTCAGGCCCTACCCTACCCAGTCTGATTGCTTCCTCCAAATTTACGGCCCTGCCCTGCTGAATCAGAAATAACTTCCTCCATATCCATTAGCTGCTTGTCACTGTCTGTCCCTTGCTCCCTGAGCTGCCGCTCTGCGTGTGTGCGTGTCCATAGCAACGGCTCTGCTTTGGGCTTCTCAATGGCAAGACGTGAGAGAGCTGTTAGCTAGCTACTTTTTGTCACTCTAAATTTATTTTCTGTAGACAGTGTTCTGGTCACCATGTTATGATCTTAGTAAGATGTGACTGTACAGATACATTGCACTGCAGGGCAGAAGCAAATGTGTGATCAATTTAGTAATTCTTGAAAATGATATCCGAGAGCGTTTGATGAAAGAATATACCCTACCTAGCCCTAACCCAATGTCTAGTGTTGGGGGCCGTCCAGCTCAGGTCCGGTAGCATAGCTCTAGTATGTTTGTGTCCATGTGCTTCTGTYAGTGGCTACAGCAGTAATGGTAGTGGCTATTTATACACTGCTACTTCAGTGCTAGCTAGGTGTTTTTCCTCTCTTCTGTTTCCTCCTGCACCAGCTGTGTGTGGCGATGCTTTATGGAGATTGGTTGCTGCACTGGGACCCAGAGTATTAACACAGTGCAGACAATGGAACATGACTATTACTGCAGTCCTTCCCTCACACCCCCAACAGTCTTCCAGGCCAGACAAGCTACCGTTTGATGTTCCTCTGTGGGAGAGATGAGGCTGTTTTTAAAGTAGTTGTGGTTGGCTATAGCMTAGCCTATGTTTTGTCTCTGTCTAAGCCTTTTTATATTTGAGTTTAGGGGACATTTGAGCTATATTTTTTTGTTTTTAAATGGTGTTTTTTGCACCTCTGAGTGCCATTCACCACAGCAGTGAGTGCTCATCCCTCTATGTAAATGGGATCCTGGGAGCTCTTTCAGAAGAGCACTAAACGCATTCAATATCCTTTGAAGATTTAACCAGCTATGAGTCAGAATACATAAGTTTCACAACTGGAGTTTGTTTTTCCCTGTAGCTGACAGGCCTCCGGCTGTTGAGTCAGAGTAGGCTAACCACCTGAGAGAGCCGCCACTCTAACCTGAGCCAACGTCAGAGRCGAGAGAGGCTCAGTCGGACTTAATACAGTGGAATGAGGGAGCTGATGCTGCCGCTATGTGCTGCTGTTAGGGGTCATTGTGCTGCTCTCTGGTCTAAACAGCCTGCTCATTGTGGCTGAACGTCTCACCTTGAGGTGCAAACCGCTCTGTTTAGCCTATGTTAAAGGCTGATCCCTCTTGGTGACCTGGAAGGAGTTATGTGATCCTTCCTTAACCCATAGGAAGTCCCATCCAGTTGACCAGCTCTTCAAAATGATGAATGTCTTAAATGGCGCTGCTATGGATGTGCATCTTTCCCCTTCAAGATGATTCGATACATATCTAGGTACATTGGTTCCGATACGATACAGAAACTATACGTTTTAGTTAAAGTGAGTCAGTGCGATTCAGTTCGATTAGAGGAACGAATTGATGTGATCCGATGCACTAAAATTTGTACCATAAACACATATACATTTTTCATTCTAAATTAAAATCTACTGCTGACAAAGCTCATGAGCTGGCCCTCTGAGCTGGATCTGTGTGTGTGTGTTTGTGTAAGTGTGTAAGTAAATTAGAACTATGGTCTATGTAGACACCTTAGCTGAGCCGTAAGGGAAACKGGTCATATACCACCCCACACTATCAGTTAGGAGGAGCAACTTTTGATTTCAAATCACCATCGCCCACTAACTAATTTGTCATTTTTAGAGATTAAAAGTGTTAGAGCTAGTAATGTATTAATATTTATCTTTAAAAATAAACTATGACATAGCCAATGAGAATATACACTGCTCAAAAAAATAAAGGGAACACTAAAATAACACATCCTAGATCTGAATGAAATATTCTTATTAAATACTTTTTTCTTTACATGTTGAATGTGCTGACAACAAAATCACACAAAAATGATCAATGTAAATCAAATTTATCAACCCATGGAGGTCTGGATTTGGAGTCACACTCAAAATTAAAGTGGAAAACCAAACTACAGGCTGATCCAAATTTGATGTAATGTCCTTAAAACAAGTCAAAATGAGGCTCAGTAGTGTGTGTGCCTCCACGTGCCTGTATGACCTCCCTACAACGCCTGGGCATGCTCCTGATGAGGTGGCGGATGGTCTCCTGAGGGCTCCTCCCAGACCTGGACTAAAGCATCCGCCAACTCCTGGACAGTCTGTGGTGCAACGTGGCGTTGGTGTGGAGCGAGACATGATGTCCCAGATGTGCTCAATTGGATTCAGGTCTGGGGAACGGGCGGGCCAGTCCATAGCATCAATGCCTTCCTCTTGCAGGAACTGCTGACACACTCCAGCCACATGAGGTCTAGCATTGTCTTGCATTAGGAGGAACCCAGGGCCAACCGCACCAGCATATGGTCTCACAAGGGGTCTGAGGATCTCATCTCGGTACCTAATGGCAGTCAGGCTACCTCTGGCGAGCACATGGAGGGCTGTGCGGCCCCACAAGAAATGCCACCCACACCATGACTGACCCACCGCCAAACCGGTCATGGCTGGAGGATGTTGCAGCAGCAGAACGTTCTCCACGGCGTCTCCAGACTCTGTCACGTCTGTCAACTGTGCTCAGTGTGAACCTGCTTTCATCTGTGAAGAGCACAGGGCGCCAGTGGCGAATTTGCCAATCTTGGTGTTCTCTGGCAAATGCCAAACGTCCTGCACGGTGTTGGGCTGTAAGCACAACCCCCACCTATGGACGTCGGGCCCTCATACCCCTCATGGAGTCTGTTTCTGACCGTTTGAGCAGACACATGCACATTTGTGGCCTGCTGGAGGTCATTTTGCAGGGCTCTGGCAGTGCTCCACTGCTCCTCCTTGCACAAAGGCGGAGGTAGCGGTCCTGCTGCTGGGTTGTTGCCCTCCTACGGCCTCCTCCACGTCTCCTGATGTACTGGCTGTCTCCTGGTAGCGCCTCCATGCTCTGGACACTACGCTGACAGACACAGCAAACCTTCTTGCCACAGCTCGCATTGATGTGCCATCCTGGATGAGCTGCACTACCTGAGCCACTTGTGTGGGTTGTAGACTCCGTCTCATGCTACACTAGAGTGAAAGCACCGCCAGCATCACAAGTGACCAAAACATCAGGCAGGAAGCATAGGAACTGAGAAGTGGTCTGTGGTCACCACCTGCAGAACCACTCCTTTATTGGGGGTGTCTTGCTAATTGCCTATAATTTCCACCTTTTGTCTATTCCATTTGCACAACAGCATGTGAAATTTATTGTCAATCAGTGTTTCTTCCTAAGTGGACAGTTTGATTTCACAGAAGTGTGATTGACTTGGAGTTACATTGTGTTGTTTAAGTGTTCCCTTTATTTTTTTGAGCAGTGTATATATATCACACACCGTTCAAAAGTTGGGTGTCACTCAGAAATGTCGTTGTTTTTGAAAGAAAAGCAAAAATGTTGGTCCATTAAAATAACACCAATTTGTTCAGAAATACAGTGTAGACTTTGTTAATGTTGTAAATGACTATTGTAACTGGAAACGGCTGATTTGTTATGGAATATCTACATAAGTGTACAGAGGCCCATTATCAGCAACCATCACTCCTGTGTTCCAATGGCACGTTGTGTTAGCTAATCCAAGTTTATCATTTTAAAAGGCTAATTGATCATTAGTAAACCCCTTTGCAATTATGCACAGCTGAAAACTGTTTTGATTTAAAGAAGCAATAAAACTGGCCTTCTTTAGACTAGTTGAGTATCTGGAGCATCAGCATTTGTGGGTTCGATTACAGGCTCAAAATGGCCAGAAACAAAGGACTTCYTTCTGAAATTCGTCAGTCTATTCTTGTTCTGAGAAATGAAAGAAACTAAAGATCTCGTAAAACTCGGTGTACTACTCCCTTCACAGAACAGCGCAAACGGGCTCTAACCAGAATAGAAAGAGGAGTGGGAGGCCCCCGGTGCACAACTGAGCAAGAGGACAAGTACATTAGAGTGTCTAGTTTGAGAAACAGAAGCCTCACAAGTCCTCAACTGGCAGCTCCATTAAATAGTACCTGCAAAACACCAGAGTCAAAGTTTAACCGTGAAGAGGCGACTCCGGGATGCTGGCCTTCTAGGCAGAGTTGCAAAGAAAAATCCATATCTCAGACTGGCCAGTAAAAATAAAAGATTAAGATGGGCAAAAGAACACAGACACTGGACAGAGGAAGATTGGAAAAAAGTGTTATGGACAGATGAATCTGAGGTGTTCGGATCACAAAGAAGAACATTCGTGAGACGCAGAAAAGATGCTGGAGGGGTGCTTGACGCCGTCTGTCAGTGCATGGTGGAGGCAATGTGATGGTCTGGGGGTGCTTTGGTGGTGGTTAAGTGGGATATTTGTACAGGGTAAAAGGGATCTTTAAGAAGGAAGGCTATCACTCCATTTTGCAATGCCATGCCATACTCTGTGGACGGCGCTTAATTGGAGCCAGTTTCCTCCTACAACAGGACAATGACCCAAAGCACAGCTCCAAACTATGCAAGAACTATTTATGGAAGAAGCAGTCAGCTGGTCTATAATGGAGAGGCCAGCACAGTCACCAGATCTCAACCCTATTGAGCTGTTGTGGGAGCAGCTTGACTGTATGGTATGTAAGAAGTGTCCATCAAGCCAATCCAACTTGTGGGAGGTGCTTCAGGAAGCACGGGGTGAAATCTCTTCAGATTACCTCAACAAATTGACAACTAGAATTTGATAACAATAACCTAGCAAATTACGTTGGTTGTCACTCAACAAATAATGCCTAATATTGCGCAAGCCATTTTACAAACATTTGAATGCTGAAGGTGATGCGCAGATGTGCCAGTACAGGAATATGCCTCCCTCTCTTTGGTCAAGGTGCGACTATACGCATAGCGCACAGTTTGACTAGGCTACTGATATTGTCTGGGGTTGTTTGACATTCAAAATGACTTGCAGATCAATGACTGTCAACATAATTACATACTTAGCTCAACACGAGTGGACGCAGTTGTCACAAAAGATTAGGTATTTTCGGAAGGTAAAAAAAGTTGTGGACCAGTGAATTGTAACATAGATTTTCTGACCGACGCATGCAACATTTGGATCGTTTTGGGTCCCAGGGACCAATACACTCATATCTTAAACATTTGAACCCGGGGACCGATGCATATCGGTGAATCGTTACATCCTTAGGTGCTGTCCATGCTAAAGCTTTTGGGCACTAGACCTCTCTCTATAGTTGGAGATTGAGAAACATGCTGTCTTTGCCGTAGCTGAGCCCAGAGCCACACTTCCACCACCCCACTGAGCATGAATGGCTTTCAGAGTATTTATTTTTGGGTGGTAAAGCGTAATCTGTGGCTTTCAGTACTAATTCCAGCTTTGGACCAAATGCCTTTTATGAATTGTGGTAATAGGCCTATGTTTTGGGAATACAGTAGAATATTTAGGCTAATACATTAATAATTTGCACCATATGCTGTTCAGCTCTATCTGGATGGACCTGCCTAAATACACTATCACCCATATGAATGCAACGTAAAAAGGTAATAGATGTCTGCTTAACCCACTATATGAACCTTCTGGGTTAGTTTTGGTTCACCCCAACCAGTTAAAAGCCCCTCTTCTTCCCCGTCCACCACTCAGTAGAGCAGCGGCAGGACCAAAGTGTGACCAAAGTGTGACCAATTAACTCTCTGGTGTACTGTACAAATGTGAGCTCTGTCTGTTCTCCAGGGTTAGCTCTGCAGCTGTTGACATCTGCTACACTTTCAGCCATGTCAAGTGCTATTGCTATTTGGACATTATCACCATGACCCCTGCCCCATTTCTTACTCCCAACCTCCTAACCCGGCCTCAACGACTCCTAAACTGCGTCAAGAATCCAATGTAGGCCTACCCACACACACAAAGCAGTTACCTAAACCAACGTCACATCATGATAGAATTCAACTCATTTTGCCAAGAACACTATAAGGAACCGTGAGTTGTTTTCAGAAAACAGAATTTCCATCACCTTTTGTTCTAAATGGCCTGTTAGTGACATGTACAGTAAACAACTACACGTCTACAGTAGATTTACAATGGTGATATTCTATCGATCCTCTGAAACTAAGCCTGGCCATACCTCTAGAGACATAATCAGAGGTGTGGCCTACTATCTCCAGTCCAGGACAGCATTGATGACTAGTAGAGAAGGGAAAGAACAGGTTCTGATGGAGTGAGTGAGCCTGAGCCATGAAAATACAGCCTGTCTGGTCTTAGATTACATATGATAAGATTAGGACTACGGTTTCCATGACAGCCCCCACATTCACTGACTCTCCCGGCCTCCAGTCTGGAGAGTTGTGGCAAAGTGTGTTTGCTAAATAGACAGAGCAGTATTAGATCAGATGGATAGAGCACGACTACCTTATCCCCGGGGATTAGCTGTAGCATCTCCAATTGTAGTAAGTTACTACTAACCATGGCATGGTGACACATCATTCTTCATGTAATGTTTGCCTGCTCTGTATATGCTCCCTTAGCTTTTACTCTGACACCATTCAATTCAAACAGGAGTTACCCTACTCACTGATCATTTGCGTTCGCCTGTCCTATCTATGCTCCCTTAGCTTTTACACAGACCGATACCATTCAAACAGTGCTCTGACTCTGAGGGCATGGTGGATGGTTTACGCAGTGCTCAGATGAGGTTGTTCTGTGGCTGCTCTGTGGCTTTGTTTCTCTGAAGGCCAGGTGATGTGCTAAAGCCAACAAAAGGATGATTCACAGGCCTGTGTTCTGGAGCCTATTTCTCATCAGCGTCGTGCTGCTGCTTATGCCTCTGACGAGTTGACTGCCACTGCCGAAGACATTGACTCACCTCTGAATTGTGTGTGTGATAGAGAGTAGTGCTAGCTAGCTGCTAAGCTGCTTAGCGCATGGCTGGGAGCTTAGCTCCACTCTGTTTGGCTGGTGGTACACTGCTCTGGTTGTGGGCCTGTGATTTGACTGTTGGGCCTGTGTTATTTTGTGACGGGACGAACCAGTCGGTGGTCGAAGCCTGATTATCTGATCGGTTTAATACATTGCTTTTGGCTTGGTGGTTTATGAAGCCCCTGGTAACTGGTGTGCAGGTTGGATTTAGGGAAAGTTCAGTAGCCAGGGACACACACACACACACACACACACACACACACACACACACACACACACACACACACACACACACACACACACACACACACTGTCCCATACCAGCTCTCCAAGCCACACACACACACCTATTGTATAGGCATAATTTGGCTTGTTCTTAGTATAAACACGGTGTGCTTGTGTGACGGGTTGGTTAGCACAAGCAAGTCAGCTGATGATCATATCTTAAAGCCTACAGCGTTGAACAACTCGATGCTTTTCTGTTTTCTGTGACAGGCGGCCAAACTGCTCACAGTGTGTTTGTTTTAGCGTTGGCCGATATATTGTGATTGGGTATGGATCCACGTACTGGTATGGATTTTTACAATACCGTTTTATAACAATATTTTGATAGTGCTAAATTATACTGAACAAAAATATAAACGCAACATTCAACAATTTTACTGAGTTGCCATTCATATAAGGAAATCAGTCAATTGAAATAAATAAATTGGGCCCTAATCTAATGGATTTTACATGACTGGGCAGGGGTGCTGCCATCCACTGGAGAGCTAGGCCCAGCCAATCAGAATGAGTTTTTCCGGGCTTTAGTACAGACAGAAATACTCCTCATATCCATCAGCTGTCGAGGTGGCTGACCTCAGACAATGCCGCAGGTGAAGAAGCTGGAAGTGGAGGTCATCGGCTGTTGTGGTTACACGTGGTCTACGGTTGTGAGGCTGGTTGGACGTACTGCCAAATTCTCTAAAACTATGTTGGAGGTGGCTTATGGTAGAGAAATGAACATGAAATTCTCTGGCAACAGCTCTGGTGGGCATTCCTGCAGTCAGCATGCCAATTGCTGGGGCGGCAGGTAGCCTAGTGGTTAGAGCATTGGGCCAGTAACTGAAAGGTTGCTGGATTGAATCCCTGAGCTGACAAGGTAATAATCTGTCGTTCTGCCCCTGAACAAGGCAGTTAACCCACTGTTACCCGTAGGCCGTCATTGTAAATAAGAATTCATTCTTAACTGATTTGCCTAGGTTAAAGGTTCCAATTTTTTTTTTWWATCTCATTTTAGTGGCCTTTTATTGTCCCCAGCGCAAGGTGCACCTGTGTAATAATGATCATGCTTCTTGATATGCCACACCTGTCAGGTGCATGGATTCTCTTGGCAAAGGAGAAATGCTCACTAACAGGGATGTAAACAAATTTGTGCATAAAATTAGAGAAACTATCTTTTTGTGCGTTTGAAAAATGTATGGGATCTTTTTATTTCAGCTTATGAAACATGGGACCAACACTTTATATTTTGCATTCATATTTTTATTCGGTATAAATGAAAAGTTCTACAAATTGGACAACTTCACTGTCAGTTTTGTCCAAGTTAGTTTTATACTGAACCAATCAGAATGGAGAAAAACCATTAATATCACTAATACATTTTTTAACATATTTCTAATTAATTATTTAACATTTTTTAACATATTTCAAACTTTTATTATTCAGAAACATAAAATACTGTCACACTGCCATAAATGAGAAAAATATTGTGATATGATATTTTGGCCATATCAYCCAGCCCTAGTGTTTGTGTGAGAGCTGGGCTGGCTAAAGTTCTTGGCCTCCACTTCCTCTTTTTTCTGGGAAATGGCTTCAGTTAAGTGTCTTCCTGTTGGCCCTGACATGAACGTAAAAGAGCAGGAAATAGCCTTATCACGTTGACATGATTTAGTTTGAGCTTTCATTTTTTTCATCCTTTATCTTAAAGCTGAGGCGAATGCTTTCTGATGACTGATATTGACTGAACTTTTTGGGGGTAGTTTATAAGCCTAGCACAGTAGACTCGTCATTTGGTGGCCGTATGCCATCTTTACCTCTTCTCTCTTTCCTGGAGAAGTGTTTGAGGTGAACCTACCTAACAAGAGCATCCGTCTTACTGCCTTGTACTCAGTCTTGACCTCGACTAATCCCCTAGCTGCAGGCTCCAGCACGTCTGTCTGTGTGATATGTAGGCTGAAGACAAAGCTTGTACAAACATGCTCGCTTGTTTGCTCACTTTCTCTCTCACAACACATGCACAAATGAACACACACACCGCGCACGCACGCACACACTGTGTGCGCTCCATTCAGTGTTTACATGATTACCAATGTCCCCGGTTTACTTCAAGGTTAGTTAGACTTTGGATGTGGTGTCTGAGGTAAATTCCCCTGCATTTTCTCTGTGTGTTAAATGCGTTAGAGAGAGTGGCCTCTTGCAGTCTGAATTGAGGAGTGTTGTTAATCCCAGGTGATCCTCTCCCTCTGAGGAAGCTGGAGGTTCTAATATGACTCAACCCAATGCTCACAGCCTCTGAAGCGCTCACACCACAGCAGAGCAACTTCTCTCTTAATAGTTACTCAATGAGATTCTTCAGAAGGATTTCAGAAATATCCTTAAAAAGGAAGGTCTGCCTAAAACATATATCTTTGAAAATAATGGTACTTAACGCTGTTCTTTTACAAATTCGGTTAACCTGAAATGCAGTAATGGCCTAGTTTCTTTGAAAAGCTGTTTTAGATATTGAGAAGATGATAGCTAGTCATTTAGGTTAGTCTGTGCTGGCAGGTCACTGCAATCTTTAGATAGGAGAGTGGTCTCTATTCAAATTGTAAATTCAGCCCAGCATATATCTGTGCATTTTAAGATCGGTCAATCTCCCAGCCCTGCTCTCTCAATGGTTCAGAAGGTAAGCCCACTATAAGCAGCTTTCCCCTGGACATCAAAATACTTAAATCTGCCTATTTTAGGCTGCTTTCAATGGGTTTATTCCCAAAAGGAAATGTTTGTCAAATGCGGTAAGTCAGTACTGTAAGACTGTTATAGTTTTATGTCCTTCTAGAACAGCATCTAGAGCAGGAAATCATTGAAATCTGCAGTGGCTTGACTTTGAAAAAAGAGCAAAGAGCCTTTTTTTTACTGTATCATTTTAGTTCGTAGTCCTCTGTTTCCTAGAAATATGTCCCTCAGTTCAATACCTTGAAATACATATAGTATTTATTGCTAAACAGAACATGTAGCTAATTGTCTTCTCTAACTGATTGCTATGTGTCTCGCTCTGCTTGCTGCAGGTGTGTCCCATGCCACCCTCCTGCACTCCAAATCCCTACGGGGTCACCGGGAGTGTTTTGAGAAGTACCACCTCATCGCCAACCAGAAGCTGTCCCGCTCCAAGGTCTCACGCAGTGCTTACGAGGGAATGAAGCTGGCCCTTAGCCAGAAGATCAGCCGTATTGTTCAGTACGCCCAGAACAAAGACTCTGTCAGCTTAGAGGGAGGTCCGGGCCGCCGGGTGGGCAAGCACCAGCTCCTTTGCTACAGCCAGAATGGAGAACGTAAACTTCTTCCCCAGTCAGACGCCCAGGTGCCTCGTTATACCCCATGCTGGAACCAGGGGACGGGGACAGGAGGGCTGCCGGACTACGCCACAGGCATGCTGGAGTGCCACTCGGCCGAGGGGCTGGGGCTACTGGAGGACGGGCAGGGCATGGGGGGCCTGTGGGGGTCCACAGGGAGGAGGGGTCTTCATCGCCACAGCCAGTGTTCTGGAGGAGACCACCAGCTGCTGCACTCAAACAATGGCCACAGCAGAGACGAGTGTGAGTTCTTTATACCAACTGTAATGAACACTAACTGGCTTCCTCTATTCCCAACACACCACACTGGCTCTGTTCTCCAGAAGTGAGCTCTCTGCATACAGAAAAAACATTGTATTGATGTAGCCTAAGCATGGGGCTAGAGGAAGCCTTTGGGAACGAGTGCACCATTTTAGGAGGGTAGAGAAGTCCGACTATAGCCAGTGTTATTTAGCCCAGTCATCACTGGAGAGGCTTCAGGGGATCTGCCTTTCCTGCATACATTCCCTTCATCAGAGACATCTCAAGGCTGGATCAGAAGGTGTCTGCCTCTGTGATGAATGGCATTGAGTGGGAGGAGGCGTGTTGAAAAGGGAGGAAACGTGGGAGGGAGACAGATGGGATGCGCCGCATCCATTTCTCTCCTCCCTCTGATCTTTGTTATATGGACTCCTATCTCTTCCATCTCCCCTACTACTCATTAATGGCACACAAGACAATGTAGTGATGCAGGCAAGGGCTCAGTTTTTAGAGCATCCTCCTCACACATTCCTCCTCAACCACCACTTTCCCTCCTTTCCCCACACCATCACACTCCAGAGAAAAGCTTTCTCTCTCCTACCTCAGTGTCCATGTCCCGTCCCTGTAACAGCACCAATGTTTTTTGTGCCTGCTGCACGTCCTCTGGGAGAGAGGAGGGATATCTCCCAAGGACGGTAGCTCTTTCATGCCGTTCTTAGAATTCCATTCCTTTGTAAATGACGACAGTGTAGCTATATGACTCTTCGCTCTGCGTAGTTCGTTGTTGCTATGTGTCAAGTCCCTGAGGTCGCGTTAGTTGTTTAGTTAGAGGACTGTTCTGAACAAGTTTGCTTTACTTTATCACACATGCTGTGTCGCTCTTGTTTTGTGACCCAATCTGTGTTTTATCTTCCAGTGATTAAAATGAGTGTGGATGAACTCCACCAGCTGAATGGCCAGCTCCTGCTACAGATTCAAAGTAAGAACTTCAATAGATGGCTATTAAAGTGTAACTGTGACCAGATGCCTGAATTATATATTGGAGTGCATGGGTTTGAAATGTCTCTTGTTTTAAATGACCATAAATGGAAGGAACTGAATATGTTGCATTATTGTTTTGTAGCGTCTCTTCTGTGCTGGTGTCTTTGATGTGTCTTTGTGAGGTGGTATTATGTTTTGCTGGTACTCTGTTGTCATTGCTGTCTGCCCCCTCTGCTTAATCTGTTTAATTGATTTCCTTGTTTGTCACAAATTGTTGTCTTTGTGTGTGGTCCCTGGCTTGCAATATACTGCTTTGCTCTATGATCTCTGTCATGCCATCCAGTGTGTGTGTGTGTGTGTGTGTGTGTGTGTGTGTGTGTGTGTGTGTGTTAACCCTGTGCTATACTGATCTCTGCCTCCCCCTCTACAGAGGTGTTTGAGGAGCTGACGGTGGCTGTACAGGAGAAAGACTCGCTGGCATCGGAGCTGCACGTTCGTCATATCGCTATCGAGCAGCTCTTCAAGAACTGTGCCAAGCTTCCCTGGCTGCAGATCAGCCGAGCCGGGTCCGGGGTCAAGGCCAGCAGCAATGCCCCCGTGGAGTGAGGGGAGTCTGGGGGTACCTACCTGGCTTGGCTGCCTCTCTCAGGGGGCTGGCTGTCTCACTCCCAGGGCTACAGACACAGGCTGGCCTCTAGCCAGTGCCCTTTGTATTGTGAAAGACTTGCTGCGTGGTGTGGTTTGTCGCAGATGAGTGAGGAATGGACTTGGCCTCCTCTCATCATGCTTAAGGCTTTCTGACTGCAGTACTTGAATAAAGGGCTTGAGGAAAGGCAATACAATTGAAGGACCTTGGGATCCATTGACTTCCAAATGGGAACTGTGGGTTGTTGATCCCCTCTGTTGGTGGACCTGTTGCCTATGCAGATAAAGTATTTTTTAAAGAATATCTATTCAAATGTATTTGATTCAGTGACGTGAGCAAGATCTTGTTTGCATATCTAGCTAAAGTTGTTTTCTTTTCACCAACATTTCATTTTTTGGTTTTCATCTTTTATGTTTAGCCTTCATTTGTTATTTTAATCACAACATTTCCTCGCTCCTCAGCAAATATTTGGTTGACTTATTCTGCAGCTGTGGTAGCTGTTTCTAAATGATGAGTGAGATTTTATTTTGTAATCTGTGCAGTGAAACCTACTCCTGAGGCTTGAAGATTCTGTTACATCACCCACAATCTAGTTCTAAGTGGAGGTGGGATTTTAGCCAGTTTTGGATTAGGGTTGAATTGATGTTTTTTTGGTTTTGTATTTTCATTTTTTGTTAGTGGCATGCTGCAAATGCTATTCTCTGATAGTCTTAACTTAAGTTCTCTTGATTTCAACTGGTAAGGTATTTTATGGCTGTCGAGCACAAGTCATGCCTGTAGTTGAACAAGGGAGTGACATGAAATACATGCTGATAGCAGAGAAGGCCTGACTGAGCGTTACATGGTCCAATCGCCAAACCAAAGTATTTTTTTTGCTTCAAGGCAGCAAATGTCAGTATTTATTATTTTACTTGTGGCCTACAAGTATAGGCCTCGCTAGACCAACTAGAATTGATAATACACTGATACCAAATTCACCTGAAATGTGGCTCAATGACAAACGTGTGATTCTATAACATAGGTTTAGCTGTAAAGTCCTCTGTTATGAACCGTTCAACACTTCTCCCCTGGTTTCATGGTCTGTCAAGTTTTGTTGTGTTATGAATGTATGTAATCAATTATTTGAATATTGTTTTACTCTTGTGGTTTTGGGTTTCAAATGTGCTTTGGTTTTTACTTATTTTATTTATAATTTTAGCCAATTATTTTCTGGGGGTAGGCCTATGCCTTGTGGAGTTCAAATTTATGGATATGTGAACTCAAAACAGGATTCGGCAGTCTAGTTTATCTGAACAGGATGTGTCCAACAATTACCCTTGCCTCCTGCTTTAAGGGCACTGATTGGAAGGAACCAATATAGCTGAAAGAACCCAAATAATGATTTGTTTCACCTATCCAGCCTGGTCAGATCAGTGATTTTTGAGAGAGAAAAAAAGTGACAAACAAATGAACTATTCATGAACATTTGGGAAACAGCTGTAGTAAGAACATGATTGTTTATGTTTAGGCGCCCTCAGGTGGTGGTTTAAAATTACTGCAGAGGTTCTTACCACTGAAGTGGAGCCTCTTGGGATAGTTCTATAATTGGCCCAACATGAATTTGTATATTTTGGGAAGAAAGAAACACTTATAATCAGGTTGTGATGTATTTGAATCTCCCAATGTCAGTCTCCCTCTTTATAAGAGATCAGATTTGACCCCTTTGGGGTTTACACAAAAGGTTTTAGCTCTGCTTTGTCTCATCCTGGTTTTGTTTGGATTAATAAGTGTGTTCTGAGCAGGAGTTACTGATTTTTTTAGATACACTTAAAATAAGGGCTGTGTTTCTTGTAGACTTACCCTGGTGTGACGTTTTGATAACCATGTAAATCTCTCTCGGACAAGGTGACTTATCAATATATTCGGCTCTATTTACTCTGATTTGAAAATGCTAATTTGCATCAAAGTAGACATGCAAAACTACAAATCCCTGCAAGATCCTGCAAGTCATCTCTAGCTGACACGTTTGCTAACATGTATTGTCAGTTTAAAACTTGCTCAAGACAGTTCACAGGATTGTCMATTTTTAAAGAAATGTAGCCAATTTATTAATTACTACATTTAGCTAACATTAGATACTTAATCCAGAGATTCTTGCCTCGATTCTGCAGTCTCACCAAGATCATCATGCCATTTGTAGTTCTTCATGATAGCCGCATTAGCAGCTAATTTAGCGTTTCATTTTTGGGGGGTAAATAAAGGCGAATATATTGTTAAGTTGCCATGTCCTCGAGAGATTTACATGGTTATAAAAACATCTCACCAAGGTAAGCCTGCATGAAACAACCCTCATTTTTTGTGTTTCTAAAAATCCACTATGGGGAAAAATTTATGGTGGAAGAACGATTTGAAACATTTCCCTGTTTGACTGCTTGTCTTCATGGGTATTATGACTCATACTGTGGTACTCTATAGTGTACTTATACCAGGGGATGGGGTGCCATTTCAGATTTTTCCACTGAGTGGTTTGTAGGTTTGGTAAAATGATATGTCTGAACGGTTGCTTCCCTGGTTGGAAAGACCTGTGAGCCACCTGTGTCTGTCTGGGGTAAATGTCCATTAGCTGTGTGTGTATCTGGATATGTGTACATACATACCCGTTACATTGCTTTCCCCTTTCTGCTAAATTTGACTTGACTCATTATTTACTTGGTCTGATATACATTAAAGGGATAGTTATAACAAATTACAAAATGACATTGCTTTCCTTACCCAGTAAAGTATGACAGCAATCCATGTTTTGTTTTTATTTCCCGGTCACTGTTTCCCGCATTTGGCATATTAGCTTTTTTTGTGAATCATGTCCAACTATTTCGATAGTATCTCAAATGTATTGTGAAACTCAGTAACTTATAGATGATTTGAACATGATGTGCAAAAAATGCTAAAGTCGGTACCAGGACTTGAATGGGATTTGTGCCACAAATGCTCCAACGTTAGCATTTGTAAGTGGTGCCAGGGAAACTTAACCGAAGCATGGATTGCTGTCATACATTGTCCAATATGTCATTTGGGTGAACTATCCTACATTTTGTAATGTATGAACTATGCCTGTGCTGTGTGGATTTCTTTGTAGAAAATGTTTATTTGTGGAGCTGACTGCCTATATGAAATGTCTAAATAATTGTTTTGTATTCTTTCCAAAATATTTCAATAAAATATTTTTCATACATTTTCTGTTTGGTGTCATATTGTCTGAGTAGATGTAGGCATGGTATGACAACAATTAGTTGTCTACAGAACAACTTATGAGACCATGTTATGGAATCTAGTCAATTACCTAATCTCTAATCAGAGCCCTCTGGTGTTGAGTTCGAGACGATCCAAGACCAGAGCAAATCGAGTCAAGATGGGGGGGAATGAGACAGTCAAAACCAGAAAAATGCGAGTCCAAATCAAGACCATGATTGTAATTTTGTCAAATCACCACAAGAGTTCAARATGTCCAGTATTTCTGTGTTCATATTTCAGAACAACATATGGATTCTTTAGACATTCTATATTGTGAAAGAATGCATGAGGGAAAATAGAGCAATTCTACAAATGATTGTTCCCCACTGTGTTTGGGTTAATAATGAGTCCCCTCTACACCTTCAGAGAAGGGCTAAGGATTTATACAATTATTATTATAATTACAACATTTTCAATTATGTTCTGATTTAATCTCTTTTTTTCTGTAAAGGAAAGGGTTGAAGAGAAAAAAAATCCAATCAGGATTTTTCTTTGCTGGTCTCTGCGGAAATACATCTAGCTAGCTAAATCAGCCACTGGCTAGGCCAATAGAAGCTAGATAAAGGCATCTGCCATTCAACTGTATTAGGGCAACATGTGGATAGTGGAATCAACCAATCACATTTTGACTAAATGGATGGGACCGTTCTTACAAAAATGTATGGAAACTGCTGCCTTCTTGAAGGTCAACAGGTYACTGCGCAATAGTGAGCAGTAGTTTTCCCATGGTCTAGCTAGCTTTTGTTGTCGGCTAGTTTGCAGCGGCTGCAGCAGGTGTTATCAAAGATGATGTTGTTGCTAGTTTGTTAGCTTCTCCCTTTTCAAGAATAACTTTCAACAAGAAGTTAACTTTCAAAAGATCATCATCTGGTGAGTGGAAATGTTTTTTATTGCAGCGCGCTTGCTGTTAGCCATCTCTTTGAAAATAACTTATCTGTGTGAAACATTGTTGCATTTAATGTGGAACTGACACCATTTTAGCAACATGAAATCTTATTTAAAAATGTTCATATACACCCCCGGGAAGAATGACACTTAAAACAGAAAATCTGACAAGAGACCACTTAGATATGATAATTTTAATACATTCTTAGAATGTTTGGGAATTACATATACTAAGGCATTTGTGAATATTCTGGAGTGGGAAAGCGGTCATGCATTTGGACAGTTAATAGACACTGCAGTAAATAAAACTGAATAAAAACATCTGTCTTGTCTGGACCAGAGTCTACACAGACCAGTGCGCTATAGCCAATCTGAGCTACCGTAGGCCTTTATACAAACAAGTCATTTGCCTGACATCATTCACTTTGAACGATACGATCACCACCTTCCGGAGACACCTGAAACCCCACCTCTTTAAGGAATAGGTATACCTAGGATAGGATAAAGTAATCCTCCTAACCCCCTCCTCCCCCTTAAAAGAGTTAGATGCACTATTGTAAAGTGGTTGTTCCACTGGATATCATAAGGTGAATGCACCAATTTGTAAGTCGCTCTGGATAAGAGCGTCTGCTAAATGACTTAAATGTAAATGTAAATGTTTACAGGCAGTTGCAATAGCGCGACTTTAGATCATTAGAACGCATTCCCCAAAAGCCACGAAATACACCTGAATGGATGTAATGCAAATATGTAAACATATGGGAACTTTACAGTCCTATTGATCAAACAACCATGAAAAGGTAGGCTCTCTCTCCCTCAGTTATGCACATCAACAACAACAAGATCAACAACTAATGCTAGCCAGAGTAAGATGAGTTCAAATCTAACGAAGGAACATTAGATAAACCCTCTCAAATCTTTTCATCTAGTTGGCCGTCAAAATTGCACTGATAAACAATGGGGAAGTGTAGCCTCCTCATCCTTGTGCTGCTTGGCTGCCAATGCATGCTTGTCCCAACCAAGCACTCAAGCTAACTGGCTAAAGTTGGCTAGCTTGCTAGCGAGCTACATTCAGACACAAATGAGAGAACACCTCACTCTGACCATTTGACTCGCCATAGCAGAACTGGTTAGTCTGTTGACATGTTATCTAGAGTGTTCTTGACTAACTATTCCTTCCCCCCTATGTTTACTGACACCGGTCATATTCAGAGGGAGTTGGGCATTCGTAAATTCAACAGTTGTTCTGCACTCTGGCACACAGATGATTGTGCTCTGAAATCAGAGTAGATAGCCAGAGTGAATTTGCGAACACAAGAGATATGCTAACTGGATAACAGTTGTTCAAGTTCTTGTAAACTAACCAAATGACACCTGCATCTCTAGCTGTGTATAGCCACTGAAAAACGATAAGAGGGGAAAAAGTTAGTCACTCACCCACTCCTCTAATGGAATGACATGACATCCTCCTAGCAGTATGTGGACACCAACTTCAAATTAGTGGATTTGGCTATTTCAGCCACACCCGTTGCTGACAGGTGTATAAAATCGAGCACACCGCCATGCAATCTCCATAGACAAACATTGGCAGTAGAATGGCCCGTACTGAAGAGCTCAGTGACTTTCAACGTGGCACCGTCATAGCATGCCACCTTTCCAACAAGTCAGTTAGTCAGATTACTGCCCTGCTAAAGCTGCCCTGGTCAACTGTAAGTGCTGTTATTGTGAAGTGAAAATGTCTAGCAGCAACAACGGCCATAGCAGCTCACAGAAAAGGACCGCCGAGTGCAGAAGCGCGAAAAAATCGGCTGTGGTCAGTTGCAACACTTACTACTGAGTTCCAAACTGCCGCTGGAAGCAACATCAGCACAAGAACTGTTCGTCAGGAGCTTAATGAAATGGGTTTCCATGGCCGAGCAGCCTCAACAGAAGCCTAAAATCACCATGCGCAATGCCAAGTGTCTGCTGGACTGGTATAAAGCTCGCCACCATTGGATTCTGGAGCAGTGGCAATGTGTTCTCTGGAGTGATAAATCACACTTCACCATCTGGCAGTCCGACGATCGAATCTGGGTTTGGCAGATGCCAGAAGAACGCTACCTGCCCGTATGCATAGTGCCAACTGTAAAGTTTGGTAGAGGAGGAATAATGGTCTGGCGCTGTTTTTCCATGGTTCGGACTAGGCCCCTTAGTACCAGTGAAGGTAAATCTTAAAGCTACCGCACACAATGACGTTCTAGACGATTCTGTGCTTCCAACTTCGTGGCAACAGTTTGGGGAAGGCCCTATCCTGTTTCAGCATGACAATGCTACCATACACAAAACGAGGTCCATACAGAAATGGTTTGTCGAGATTGGTGTGGAAGAACTTGACTGGCCTGCACAGAGTCCTGACCTCAACCCCAGCGAATACCTTTGGGATGAAATAGAACGCTGACTGAGAGCCAAGTCTATTGTCCAAACATCAGTGCCCGACCTCACCAATGCTCCTGCGTATGGAACGCCGTTTGGGTCTTTGCTTGTCAAAAAAGATACACGTCAAATAGCACTATTTCACAGTCAAATAATATTTTTATTTGACACGTCAAATAACACAACTATATTGTAGAATGTTGTGTGTGCTGAATTTGCACGTGCAAGCCAAGCGCCACCATTACGATCACTGTCAAAGCTGTACAATACTGCGTTGGTAATATGGCATTATTTGTTCTACCGAATGGGAAAATGTCTGTGTGAGCATTTGAAATGAGATCAGTTTCAAACGAGCAGGATTAAACATTTTTGCTAATATCTTTGATACAGATGTTATTAGCAACTTCTGGGGTAGCTAGCTAGCTTTAGCGTGCTACCTAGCTAGCACCATTGCAACCAGCCTGAAATTGCAGTCATTTTCAATATTCTTAGCAATGGTTTAGGAATCCATGTGACTAAGTATTAGCTAGGTAGCCACATTCCAAACTTGTAGTATGATCTATTATTCCATTATGGCATGATTCCACTATTTGTATTAATCTGTATCATTTTCAATTAGATAGCTCTGCATCTGTCCTCGTACTCCTAGACCTTAGTGCTGCTTTTGATACCATCGATCACCACATTCTTTTGGAGAGATTGGTCTACACGGACAAGTTCTGGCCTGGTTTAGATCTTATCTGTCGGAAAGATATCAGTTTGTCTCTGTGGATGGTTTGTCCTCTGACAAATCAACTGTAAATTTCGGTGTTCCTCAAGGTTCCGTTTTAGGACCACTGTTGTTTTCACTATATATTTTACCTCTTGGTGATGTCATTCGGAAACATAATGTTAACTTTCACTGCTATGCGAATGACACACAGCTGTACATTTCGATGAAACATGGTGAAGCCCCATAATTGCCCTCGCTGGTAGCCTGTGTTTCAGACATAAGGAAGACAAAACAGAGATGCTTGTTCTAGGTCCCAAGAAACAAAGAGATCTTCTGTTCAATCTGACAATTAATCTTAATGGTTGTACAGTCGTCTCAAATAAAACTGAAGGACCTCAGCGTTACTCTGGACCCTGATCTCTCTTTTGACGAACATATTAAGACTGTTTCAAGGACAGCTTTTTTCCACCTACGTAACATTGCAAAAATCATAAACTTTCTGTCCAAAAATAATGCAGAAAAATGTATCCATGCTTTTGTCACTTCTAGGTTAGACTACCGCAATGCTCTACTTTCCGGCTACCCGGATGAAGCACTAAATAAACTTCAGTTAGTGCTAAAAACGGCTGCTAGAATCTTGACTAGAACCAAAATATTTGATCATATTACTTCAGTGCTAGCCTCTCTACACTGGCTTCCTGTTAAGGCAAGGGCTGATTTCAAGGTTTTACTGCTAACCTACAAAGCATTACATGGGCTTGCTCCTACCTATCTTTCCGATTTGGTCCTGCTGTACATACCTACACGTACGCTACGGTCACAAGACGCAGGCCTCCTAACTGTCCCTAGAATTTCTAAGCAAACAGCTGGAGGCAGGGCTTTCTCTTATAGAGCTCCATTTTTATGGAATGGTCTGCCTACCCATGTGAGAGAGGCAGACTCGGTCTCAACCTTTAAGTCTTTATTGAAGACTCATCTCTTCAGTAGGTCCTATGATTGCGTGTAGTCTGGCCCAGGAGTGTGAAGGTGAGCGGAAAGGCACTGGAGCAACGAACTGCCCTTGCTGTCTCTGCCTGACCGGTTCCCCTCTCTCCACTGGGATTCTCTGCCTCTAACCCTATTACAGGGGCTGAGTCACTGGCTTACTGGTGCTCTTCCATGCCGTCCCTAGGAGGGGTGCGTCACTTGAGTGGGTTGAGTCACTGACGTGATCTTCCTGTCTGGGTTGGCGCCTCCCCTTGGGTTGTGCTGTGGCAGAGATCTTTGTGGGCTATACTTGGACTTGTCTCAGGATGGTAAGTTGGTGGTTGAAGATATCCCTCTAGTGGTGTGGGGGCTGTGCTTTGGCAAAGTGGGTGGAGTTATATCCTGCCTGTTTGGCCCTGTCCGGGGGTATCGTCGGATGGGGCTACAGTGTCTCCCGACCACTCCTGTCTCAGCCTCCAGTATTTATGCTGCAGTAGTTTGTGTCGGGGGGCTAGGGCCAGTCTGTTATATCTGGAGTATTTCTCCTGTCTTATCCAGTGTCCTGTGTGAATTTAAGTATGCTCTCTCTAATTCTCTCTTTCTCTCTTTCTTTCTTTCTTTCTCTCTCTCGGAGGACCTGAGCCCTAGGACCATGCCTCAGGACTACCTGGCATGAAGACTCCTTGCTGTCCCCAGTCCACCTGGCTGTGCTGCTGCTCCAGTTTCAACTGTTCTGCCTGCGGCTATGGAACCCTGACCTGTTCACCAGACGTGCTACCTGTCCCAGACCTGCTGTTTTCAACTCTCTAGAGACAGCAGGAGTGGTAGAGATACTCAGAATGATTGGCTATGAAAAGCCAACTGACATTTACCCCTGAGGTGCTGACCTGTTGCACCCTCGACAACCACTGTGATTATTATTATTTAACCCTGCTGGTCATCTATGAACATTTGAATATCTTGGCCATGTTCTGTTATAATCTCCATCCGGCACAGCCAGAAGAGGACTGGCCACCCCTCATAGCCTTGTTCTTCTCTAGGTTTTTTCCTAGGTTCTGGCCTTTCTAGGGAGTTTGTCCGAGCCACCGAGCTTCTACACCTGCATTGCTTGGTGTTTGGGGTTTTAGGCTGGGTTTCTGTACAGCACTTTGAGATATCAGCTGATGTAAGAAGGGCTTTATAAATAAATTTGATTTGAGATACTTTTATTTTGAGAGCGAAAAATGGATGGTCTAAATCCACAACAATGCTTAAACCACATCAATACAGGATTAAGATTGAATTCTACTACACTGGATCTGACGCTCGTCGGATGTGGCAGGGCTTGAAAACTTTTACGGACACAAAGGGAAACCCAGACGCGAGCTGCCCAGTGACGCGAGCCTACCAGACGAGCTAAATGCCTTTATGCTCACTTCAAGGCAAGCAACACTGAAGCATGCACGAGAGCACCAGCTGTTCTGGATGACTGTGTGATAACACTCTCGGTAGCCGATATGAGCAAGACCTTTAAACAGGTCAACATTCACAAAGCCGAGGGCCCAGATGGATTACCAGGACGTGTACTCAAAGCATGCGCGGACCAACTGGCAAGAGTCTTCATTGACATTTTCAACCTCTCCCTGACTGAGTCTGTAATACCTACACTATCGTTCATATGTTTGGGGTCACTTAGAAATGTCCTTGTTTTTGAAAGAAAAGCACATTTTTGTCCATTAAAATCACATAAAATTGATCAGAAATACAGTGTAGACTTTGTTAATGTTGTAAATGACTATTGTAGCTGGAAACGGCTGATTATTTTAATGGAATGGAATTTCCCCACATGTTGGAGGGCCAGTAGGAGGCACTCTTTCCTCTGGTCTAAACAAAGAGCCCAATGCCCCAGGGCAGTGATTGGGGACACTGCTCTGTGTAGGGTGCCGTCTTTCGGATGGGACGTTAAATGGGTGTCCTGACTCTCTGAGGTCATTAAAGATCCCATGGCACTTATCGTAAGAGTAGGGGTGTTAACCCCGGTGTCCTGGCTAAATTCCCAATCTGGCCCTCAACCATCACGGTCACCTAATAATCCCCAGTTTACAATTGGCTCATTCATCCCCCTCCTCTCCCCTGTAACTATTCCCCAGGTCGTTGCTGCAAATGAGAACGTGTTCTCAGTCAACTTACCTGGTAAAATAACGGTAAAATAAAATAAGAAAATAAATAAATAGGCGTACAGAGGCCCATTATCAGCAACCATCACTCCTGTGTTCCAATGGCATGTTGTGTTAGCTAATCCAAGTTTATCATTTTAAAAGGCTTGATCATTAGAAACCCTTTTGCAAGTATGTTAGCACAGCTGAAAACTGTTGTGCTGTGCTGATTTTAAAGAAGAAATAAAACGGGCCTTCTTTAGACTAGTTGAGTATCTGAAGCGTCAGCATTTGTGGGTTCGATTACAGGCTCAAAATGGCCAGAAACAAAGACCTTTCTTCTGAAACTTGTCAGTCTACTCTTGTTCTGAGAAATGAACGCTATTCCATGCGAGACATTTCCAAGGAACTGAAGATCTCGTACAACGTTGTGTACTACTCGCTTCACAGAACAGTGCAAACTGGCTCTAACCAGACTAGAAAGAGGAGTGGGAGGCCCCAGTGCACAACTGAGCAAGAGGGCTAGTACATTAGACTGTCTAGTTTGAGAAAGACGCTTCGCAAGTCCTCAACTGGCAGCTTCATTAAATAGTACCCACAAAACACCAGTCTCAACGTCAACAGTGAAGAGGCAACTCTAGGATGCTGGCCTTTTAGGCATTTGTTTTGTACACTGCTGCTACACGCTGTTTATCTATGCATAGTCACTTCACCCTACCTACATATACAAATTACCTCAACTAAGCCCTGTATGTAGCCTCATTATTGTATTACTTTTAATTTTTTTACTTTAGCTTATTTGGTAAATATTTCCTTAACTCTTCTTGAACTGCACTGTTGGTTAAGGGCTTGTAAGTAAGCATTTCACGGTAAGGTCTACACTTGTTGTATTCGGCGCATGTGACAAATAAAGTTTGATTTGAATCTGACTGGTTGGACTTGTCATGTCCAACCATTTCTATGCCACTGGTGCAAACAGCACATGACGACAATTGCTCATCACTAATAGCTTACTAACCAACACTTCGGACTTAACTTTTTCAATACCTGGTTTGCATACTAGACTATGTGTGTGGCGCGCATGCGAATATATTTCACGTGCTTTGCAATTGCGTAGGCTACTTTGTGCATGATTTCTCTGTTGAACTACATAATTGATAAATAGTATACCTCCACTACATACTTTGATACGCATCAATAGGGAATAAGAATGGACTAAATGCAATGGCCACTAAAACAAAAGTGGGTATACGGTTTATACCTGCGTATACCCTCCATTACATCCTTTTGTGTTTTATAAAAAAGTGCTCTCCTACATGAGTGAGCTGGTATTGCGGTTGCTGTCCTTTCAGAATCACGAACCTGTCACACACTGAAGGCCTATAGGTTCGCCACTGCGCAAACATGTCTATAAAATATATAACGGCTGTTAAGGTAATGTTTATGTTTTTCCTCCCCAATTTCGATTTTGTCTTATCGCTGCAACTGCCCACCAGACATTAAAATAATATTTTAAGAAAGGAGTGCATATATGGTCTGGCGAATAGGTTTAATGCGCTAACTGAATGGAGGCTGATAATCATGAGTTTTTTACTCGGCTGGTCTCGGGAAGAAATTACGAGTCCTGACAGTCCCGAGATCGAGTCAAGCCGAGCACAAATGTATCCGACACCGAGACACTCAATATATGGTCTCGAGACCTCTAAACCTTTTTTGATAACTCATAATCCAAACCAAGTAGTCTTCTACAAGGGTTCTACCCACTCTGATTTGATACATACAAGCCGTTGATTTAGATGAAGGTTGAGCACCCCCCTGTGGATTAAAAAATATATATATATTTCACCTTTTGCAGTTGTATTTTGCTTCGCATAGGACGTGTACTAATAAGGAAGCGCAGTGTAATTTTGGAGCAGTTAAAATATAGTACGCTCTTTCATAGTTTCAAACAACATTATTACATCCCCATTTACATTGTTTAGGATGATTTAGGTGATTAGGATGATGAGGAACCAATATACACAGGCAGTTAGAAAAGCCAAGGCTAGCTTTTTCAAGCAGAAATTTGCTTCCTGCAACACAAACTCCAAAAAGTTCTGGGACACTGTAAAGTCCATGGAGAATAAGAACACCTCCTCCCAGCTTCCAACTGCACTGAAGATAGGAAACACTGTCACCACCGACAAATCCACTATAAATGAGAATTTCAATAAGCATTTTTCTACGGCTGGTCATGCTTTCCACCTGGCTACCCCTACCCCGGACAACAGCACTGCCCTCCCCTCTGCTACTCGCCCAAGCCTTCCCCATTTCTCTTTCTCCCAAATACAGTCAGCTGATGTTCTGAAAGAGCTGCAAAATCTGGACCCTTACAAATCAGCCGGGCTAGATAATCTGGACCCTTTCTTCAAAAACTATCTGCTGAATTGTTCCACCCATATTACTACGCTCTTAAACCTCTCTTTCGTGTCGTCTGAGATTCCCAAGATTGGGACAGGCTGCGGTTATCCACCTCTTCAAAGGGGACACTCTTACCCAAACAGCTACAGGACCCATATCCTATCCTACCCTGGCCTTTTCTACAGGCTTCGAAAGCCAAGTTAACAAACAGATACCGACCATTCTGAATCCACCATACCTTTCTCCGACTATGCATTTTTCTCGGTTTGCAGAGCCTGGTCATGGTGCAACTCAGTCATCCGCTCAAGGTCATTAAACCGATACTCGTAACGCCATCAGATAGGAAACAATACGTGCAGCTTTCTCACTTAGACTGGCCCAAGGCTTTTTTACTTGTTCAATCACGCCTATTCTCTGGATCGCAGACTCTACAGCCTTGGTTCTCTAAGATGCTTCTCCTGTTCACCACAACTACTTCTCTGATAGAGTTCAGTTGCAAATCGGGAGGGTCTGTTGCCGGGCTCTCAGTTTCTCTATGAGGGTCAAGTTTCAATTCTTGACCGATCTCTTCTCTGTAATCATCAATGAGGCGCTCTTCTGCTGGTGGTCCTCTACTCACCTCTACGCTCACACTACTTCTGCTATACGTCTCCCTTCTTTTACACTGTTGTTAACAACCTCCAGGCGAGCTTCAATGCCATTAACAACTCTCCTTCCGTTGCTCCAATTGCTTCTTAAATCCAAGTAAAAACTAAATGCATGCTCATTCAACCGTCGCGCTGACCTGCCCCGCCTCTCCCCAACATCACTACTCTAACGCTTGACTGAATATGTGGAAACTACAAATTATAGTGTCTGGTAGAACTGAAACTTCCTTCCAGACTCCATCAAATCTCCAATCCAAGTTAAAATCTAGAATCGCTTCCTATTCCGCACAAAATCATCCTTATCATGCTGCCAAACACTACTTTCAAACTGACTCCTTACAATCCTCGACTTCGGTGATGTCATTAGAATAGCTCCAATTCCCCTACTCAATAATGGATCATCTACCCAGTGCCCAATCCGTTTTGCCCAAAGCCCCTTACACTACCCACCACTGCGACCTGTACATCTCGTTGGCTGGCCTCGCTTCATACTCGTCGCAAACCCACTGGCTCCAGGTCATCTACAAGACCTGCTAGGTAAGTCCCCTATCTCAGCTCGCTGGCACCATAGCAGCACTACCTGTAGCACGCGCTCCAGCAGGTAATCTCTTCTGGTCACCCAAAACCAATTCCTCCTTTGGCCGCCTCTCCTTCCAGTTCTCTGCTGCCAATGACGGAACAAACTACAAAAATCTCTGAAACTGGAAACACTTATCTCCCTCACTAGCTTTAGCACACAGCTGTCAAAGCAGCTCATGATTACTGCACCTGTACATAGCCATCTATAATTTAGCCCACAATACTCTTTACTACTGTATTCATTTATTATTTTTCTCATTTGCACCCCATTATCTCTCTCCTACTTTGCATTTCTTCCACTGCAACCAACATTCCAGTGTTTTTTTTTACTTGCTATATTGTATTTCTCCCCCATCCTTTTTATATTTTTATTTATTTTTATATATATTTTGTTTGCCTTCACCTCCCTTATCTCACCTCACTTGCTCACATTGTATATAGACTTATTTTTCACTGTATTATTGACTGTATGTTTGTTTTACTCCATGTGTAACTATGTGTTGTTGTATGTATCGAACTGCTTTGCTTTATCTTGGCCAGGTCGCAATTGTAAATGAGAACGTGTTCTCAATTTGCCTACCTGGTTAAATAAAGGTGAAATAAATAAATAAATAAATTTCAAGTCAGCCATTTTAGTCGCGTTGCTCACTGGGGATGACGTCGGATCGTCACTAGTTACCACATCCACAAAGTCAAAATAGGCTATATCGTAAAGATTCATTAAAATAAAAATGTGCTTTTTGGTCTTAATTTAATGTTAAGGTTAGGCATAATGTTAGCAGTTTGGTTGCGGTTTGGTTTAAAATCATTATAAAAAGAGACATTGTAGAAATAGGCGGGGTTTAGCCACAATTATGACTCTGTGACTGTAATAATTAGTGACGACCGTGACGTAGGGCTAGTTCAGAAAACGCGCCCACCGCTGCCAGGGGCAGGTTATGCTCACATACGGAGGTTTAGACAGTCATGAGCTAAGCTGGCAACAGTTTTCCACATGGTGATGAACAGGAATTACGGTAATATGATGGCCTTTTAATTGTTATTTTGGATAATCAAATAACGTGTTTTGATGTGTAGTTTAAAAAGTTTACTTAGCTAGTTGCCCGACGAATTTATTATTAATAACATGCTTTTTGAACTTTTTCTCTTTATTTAGCTACAGTAGTTAGCAAGGATAACGTTAAGGTTACTTCACTTGAAAAGTTTTGTCACAAACACCTGCAATTAATATATACCTCGGTTATGTATATAGTTCAGTTTTTGTCTGGGTTTTGTTGATGGCTAACACAGTTAGCCAGCTATGAATGATTGGCAGTCACATGGCTAAACGGAAATAATGCATCACAGCGCGCCTTTCTGGAAGATGTCCCGCCAGACTGGAATGTCGTTTGGATTTAACAATGGTTAACCCACTAAATTAGTTGAATATTTACTTTCAACGAATTATTGTCAGCTTGTTTTCTGTTGCTAGGTAGGCTTTGCTTGCTACATAGTTCATGGATTTTGGAGATTAATTGATGGATGAAACCGCTGTTTCTAGGCTATTAACTTGTTTGTGAGTTTACTGTTTCTGGTCAATTTGTGCTACTATTTCTCATATTTCCAGAAGTTGGACCATCGTTACAGCACATCAGTGAAACATGATGAAAGAGATTGCAGCAGTGGTGTTTTTCCTGAAAAGACTGATCAAGAAGGTGGAAAGGTTGGATACCCAGAAAGTGGACTTGTTTGGGGAGCGGTTGACTGTTGCCCTGCAGGAGAAGTTCAGGGGGCATTGGTATCCTGACAACCCCAGCAAAGGACAGGCCTTCAGGTAACTAACTATGGATCAGATGCCTGTCTGTGGCCTTGCTCCCCCTATCTTGATTACCATATCAGTAGCTTTATCAACCTCTAGTCTAGGGCATAATGCCCTATGAAGAATATGGTATGTTTTGGATATGCAGTGATTTGTATGATTGGAGTTATTGAAGGTCTATTGCATACTCTACTACTTTGCAGGTGTATTCGAGTGAACAGGTTGCAGAGGGAGGATCCAGAGCTGCTGCGCGCCTGCCAGGAGAGTGGGGTTCAGTACAAGGACCTTGGCCTGCCCAGAGAACTCACCCTGTGGGTGGATCCAGGGGAGGTGTGCTGCAGGTCAGTCTTATTTAAAACCATTGAATTGGTGTAAGCATTGGCTGGCGGGAGTGCACACTTTGGGAGATGGGCAGTCGCAGGGTTCGCACAAGGTGCTCGAAGTACTCTGAAATTCAAGTACTGGAATATCTTGAAAATCAGACATTTTCTCAAGTTGGTACTTGAATAAAAATGAGAGCAGGAAATCTTAAAATTTGTTAATATGAATAATATTACATGTATTGGTCTTAAGAATTAATTTCCAGGCGTTTTTTCCCGCTCACGTGATTTACGCTCAGGTTGCCAGGCGAGTTTGATCATTCCACTCACACTGCCACTCAACCAGGGAGGTACAGAGCTGACTGATGAGGCTCTGCCAAAAGGTCACATCGACAGCTAAAATGCCAGGCAAATATAGATTAAATTCTGCCTGGCAGGATATTGATGTTTTATGAATGGGTTTTGCCAGACCCAACCAACCCACATCATGCAAGGTGTGAAAAATGCATCAAAGATGTTGCCATTGCGAGCATGGGTGAATCTGCCCCGAAGAGCTACATGAAGGGGGAAAGACATAAAGCTGCAGCCCGGGCTGGCACCAGTTCTACATTGTGACTTTTTCTCTGCAACAACCTCCAGAGCTTCAGCAGCAACAGCACAACCAGACCAACCGGTAAAGAAACGTTACAAACGTGAATTACTTCTGTTAGCTACATTTGAATAATGGAAAGAGCTAGCTAGCCTACTAGCTAACGTTAGCAAGCTGGAGTTTACCTGCTAGCTAGTTAGTTTTATTAGCTAAGTGAACTGAAGCTGGAGTATTACAGAATATCTAGATAACTATAGCACTTTATCTATGCCTCGTTCAAGGCTGTTGATATGGGATATTGAGTGTTGAATGATTTGGGCACAATGATGTTAGCCAACTTGGCTAAAATAGTGAGCTAACTAACATTGAGTAGTCTGTTTGCAAGCTAACTAGCTGGCCAAATGTTTGCAAACTCTACCACTGTTAATTTCTGGATACAGGACAGTACATTTTTCCATCAAAGCCAGCCAAGATCTGCTGAACTAGGCATCATCATTCAGCACCATTGTTGCTGAAAGTAGTTTCTACAGCTGCACCTAATGGCAAGCTATAACGTTAGACATTTAATACATTTATCTTTAAACCATGGTTTTCATTACCATTGTTCTATATGTTTGTTTAATGTCTGTTCGAAGGTAATATAGCTACAGGCATTGGCTTGAAGGGAACATTTAAAATGTATGTAGCATAGGCTATGTGTTTAAGGGTTGAAGATTAAATGTAAGAGGTAGTTGGATATACACTGAGCGTACAAATCATTAAGGGCACCTTCCTAATATTGGGTTGCACTACCATACCCGTTTCAAAGGCACTTACAGTTGAAGTCGTAAGTTTACATACACCTTAGCCAAATACATTTAAACTCAGTTTTTCACAATTCCAAACATTTAATCTGAGTAAAAATTCCCTGTCTTAGGTCAGTTAGGATCACCACTTTATTTTAAGAATGTGAAATGTCAATGATTTATTTCAGCTTTTATTTATTTCATAACATTCTCAGTGGGTCAGAAGTTTACATACACTTCTGACCCACTGAGAATGTTATGTAAACTTCTGACCCACTGAGAATGTTATGAAATAAATAAAAGCATTGACATTTCACATTCTTAAAATAAAGTACACTCAATTAGTATTTGGTAGCATTGCCTTTAAATTGTTTAACTTGGGTCAAATGTTTCGGGTAGCCTTCCACAAGCTTCCCACAATACGTTGGGTGAATTTTGGCCCATTCCTCCTGACAGAGCTGGTGTAACTGAGTCAGGTTTGTAAGCCTCCTTGCTCGCACATACTTTTTCAGTTCTGCCCACACATGTTCTATAGGATTGAGGTCAAGGCTTTGTGATGGCCACTCCAATACCTTGACTTTGTTGTCCTTAAACCATTTTGACACTACTTTGGAAGTATGCTTGGGATCATTGTCCATTTGGAAGACCCCTTTGTGACCAAGCTTCAACTTCCTGACTGATGTCTTGAGATGTTGCTTCAATATACCCCCACAATTTTTTTACCTCATGATACCATCTATTTTGTGAAGTGCACCAGTTCTTCATGCAGCAAAGCACCCCCACAACATGATGCTGCCATCCCCGTGCTTCACGGTTGGGATGGTTTTCTTCGGCTTGCAAGCCTCCCCCTTTTCCTCCAAACATAACAATGGTCTTTATGTTCAAACTGTTCTATTTTTGTTTCATCAGACCAGAGGACATTTCTCCAAAAAGTACGATCTTTGTCCCCATGTGCAGTTGCAAACCATAGTCTGGCTTTTTTTATGGCGGTTTTGGAGCAGTGGCTGCTTCCTTGCTGAGCKGCCTTTCAGGTTATGTCGATATAGGACTCGTTTTACTGTGGATATAGATACTTTTGTACCTATTTCCTCCAGCATCTTCACAATATCCTTTGCTGCTGTTCTGAGATTGATTTGAATTTTTCGCATCAAAGTACGTTCATGCTCCTTTGAATTTTTCGCATCAAAGTACGTTCATGCTCCTTCCTGAGCAGTATGACGGCTGTGTCCTCCCATGGTGTTTATGCTTGCATACTTTTGTTTGTACAGATGAACGTGGTACCTTCAGGCGTTTGGAAATTGCTCCCAAGGATGAACCAGACTTGTGGAGGTCGACTTTATTATTATTATTTTTTTTTTTAGGTCTTGACTGGTTTCTTTTGATTTTCCCATGATGTCAAGCAAAGAGGCACAGAGTTTGAAGGTAGGCCTTGAAATACGAGTTTGAAGGTAGGCCTTGAAATGCATCCACAGGTACACCTCCAATTGACTCAAATTATGTCAATTAGCCTATCAGAAGCTTCAAAGCCATGACATAATTTTCTGGAATTTTCCAAGTTGTTAAAGGCACTGTCAACTTAGTGTATGTAAACTTCTGACCTGCTAGAATTGTGATACAGTGAAATAATCTGTAAAAAATTGTTAATAAAATTACTTGTCATGCAAAAAGTAGATGTCCTAACCGACTTGCCAAAGCTATAGTTTGTTAACAAGAAAAATGTGGAGTGATTGAAAAACGAGTTTTAATGACTCCAACATAAGTGTATGTAGACTTCAACTGTACATCTTTTCTCTTGCCCATTCACCCTCTGAATGGCACACATATGCACTCCATGTCTCAATTGTTTCAGGGCTTAAAAATCCTTCTAGTATGTCTTTTCCCATTAATCTACACTGATTTGAAGTGGATTTAACAAGTTGTATCAATATGGCATCATAGCTTTCACGTGGAATCATCTAGTCATTCTATTTCATTGAAACAGGTGGCCTTAATGTTTTGTGCACTCAGTATGAATGTCAAGTAAAGGGATATTCCTTTACAAATACAACCTAACATAAGTAGAATTGTATTGCTTTCAGAATCCTCCACCTGAGTTCTTTTCAAAGCTCTCTTCATGGGTCCGAAACAATTACATTTACATTACATTTAAGTCATTTAGCAGACGCTCTTATCCAGAGCGACTTACAAATTGGTGCATTCACCTTATGATATCCAGTGGAACAACCACTTTACAATAGTGCATCTAACTCTTTTAAGGGGGGGGGGGTTAGAAGGATTACTTTATCCTATCCTAGGTATTCCTTAAAGAGGTGGGGTTCAGGTGTCTCCGGAAGGTGGTGATTGACTCCGCTGACCTGGCGTCGGGGGAGTTTGTTCCACCATTGGGGTGCCAGAGCAGCGAACAGTTTTGGACTGGGCTGAGCGGGAACTGTACTTCCTCAGAGGTAGGGAGGCGAGCAGGCCAGAGGTGGATGAACGCAGTGCCCTTGTTTGGGTGTAGGGCTGATCAGAGCCTGAAGGTACGGAGGTGCCGTTCCCTCACAGCTCCGTAGGCAAGCACCATGGTCTTGTAGCGGATGCGAGCTTCAACTGGAAGCCAGTGGAGAGAGCGGAGGAGCGGGGTGATGTGAGAGAACTTGGGAAGTTGAACACCAGACGGGCTGCGGCGTTCTGGATGAGTTGTAGGGGTTTAATGGCACAGGCAGGGAGCCCAGCAACAGCGAGTTGCAGTAATCCAGACGGAGATGACAAGTGCCTGGATTAGGCCTGCGCCGCTTCCTGCGTGAGGCAGGGTCGTACTCTGCGAATGTTGTAGAGCATGAAACTACAGGAACGGGTCACCGCCTTGATGTTAGTTGGAACGACAGGGTGTTGTCCAGGATCACGCCAAGGTTCTTAGCACTCTGGGAGGAGGACACAATGGAGTTGTCAACCGTGATGGCGAGATCGGAACGGGCAGTCCTTCCCGGGAGGAAGAGCAGCTCCGTCTTGCCGAGGTTCAGCTTGAAGGGTGATCCGTCATCCAACATGATATGTCTGCCAGACATGCAGAGATGCGATTCACCACCTGGTTATCAGAGGGGGAAAGGAGAAGATTAATTGTGTGTCGTCTGCATAGCAATGATAGGAGAGCCATGTGAGGATATGACAGACCAATGACTTGGTGTATAGCGAGAATAGGAGAGGGCCTAGAACAGAGCCTGGGGGACACCAGTGGTGAGAGCACGTGTGCGGAGACAGATTCTCTCCACGCCACCTGGTAGAGCGACCTGTCAGGTAGGACGCAATCCAAGCGTGGGCCGCGCCGGAGATGCCCAGCTCGGAGAGGGTGGAGAGGAGGATCTGATGGTTCACAGTATCAAAGGACCGATAGGTCTGAAGGATGAGAGCAGAGGAGAGAGAGTTAGCTTTAGCAGTGCGGAGCGCCTCCGTGACACAGAGAAGAGCAGTCTCAGTTGAATGACTAGTCTTGAAACCTGACTGATTTGGATCAAGAAGTCATTCTGAGAGAGATAGCAGGAGAGCTGCAAGGACGGCACGTTCAAGATTTGGAGAGAAAAGAAAGAAGGGATACTGTCTGTAGTTGTTGACATCGGAGGGATCGAGTGTAGGTTTTTTCAGAAGGGTGCAACTCTCGCTCTCTTGAAGACGGAAGGGACGTAGCCAGCGGTCAAGGATGAGTTGATGAGCGAGGTGAGGTAAGGAGAAGGTCTCCAGAAATGGTCTGGAAGAGAGGAGGATAGGGTCAAGCGGGCAGGTTGTTGGGCGGCCGGCCGTCACAAGACGCGAGATTTCATCTGGAGAGAGAGGGAGAAAGAGGTCAAAGCACAGGGTAGGGCAGTGTGAGCAGAACCAGCGGTGTCGTTTGACTTAGCAAACGAGGATCGGATGTCGTCGACCTTCTTTTCAAAATGGTTGACGAAGTCATCAGCAGAGATGGAGGAGGGGGAGGAGGATTCAGGAGGGAGGAGAAGGTGGCAAAGAGCTTCCTAGGGTTAGAGGCAGATGCTTGGAATTTAGAGTGGTAGAAATTGGCTTTAGCAGCAGAGACAGAAGAGGAGAATGTAGAGAGGAGGGAGTGAAAGGATGCCAGGTCCGCAGGGAGGCGAGTTTTCCTCCATTTCCGCTCGGCTGGCCGGAGCCCTGTTCTGTGATTCATGATGCGCAGAGATCCTATGGACATTGAAGTGTCGCCCACTACTCCTGCAAAAGTGCAGAGGACAATGCCACAATTTCCCCCTGGATGTTTCCTGACAGTGCTACTGCCAATTCATATGCCTGTAGGGAGGAGAAAACGGCCTACGTGATCAATCATGGTCTTGCACATTACTTTCGGCACCACCTCCTGGACAAGTTGCCAAAAACAATGGTTATGTGCTGCTTTTTGACGAATTGTTGGAAGAAGAAAAAAACAGTTCCGCTGAAGGATGTCCACGTAAGGTTTTTAGACCCCCACTAGCAACAAGGTTACCACACACTACCTGGACTCATCCTTCATGGGACATGGCACAACTAAGGACTGTCTCTCCAGAGTTGGCAGATAAACTTCACATTTCTCACCCTCTATACATTTTGATGGATGGACCAAATGTTAACCTTAAGTTTTACAGAGAATTCACATCTGTCCTTGCAGACGACACAGACTTAAAGCTGTTTGATATTGGAACATGTTCCTTGCAGTGTCCACAAAGTGTTTTGAAATGCGTTTGACTTCATAAACTGTAACGTAAAGGGCATTTTAAATAGTTTAAAGTTTAAATAGTTTATATAGACTGATGAATGATGTCCCTGCAAGACGGGATTATTTTGTGACAAATCACAGGCTTCTCAGTTTTGTGGACATCGTTGGGTTGTCTAGGTTGCAACTAGAGGTTTTGCCAAACTTAATATCATTTGTACAAGCAGTCGAAAGCGGCGAATCCTGCAAAACACTGACATGCATTACATTCACAGCTGTACAGGGTTCGCACAAGGTGCTTAAAGTACTTGAATTTGGCACTCTGAAATTCAAGTACTGGAATACAGTTCCTTGCAAAAGTATTCATCCCCCTTGGTGTTTTCCTATTTTCTTGCATTACAACCTGTAATTTAAATGGATATTTATTTGGATTTCATGTAATGGACATACAAAATACTCCTAATTTTGAAGTGAAATAAATTTAAAAAAATGTTAGCCCCCCTTCAAGTGTAACATGATCTCAGTGTGTGTATATATATACACATGTTCTGAAAGGCCCCAGCGCCTGCAACACCACCAAGCAAGGGGCACCACCAAGCAAGCGGCACCATGAAGACCAAGGAGCTCTCCAAACAGGTCAGGGACAAAGTTGTGGAGAAGGGTTGAGTTATAAAAAAAATCTGAAACTTTGAACATCCCACGGAGCTCCATTATTATTATTATTATTATTATTATTATTATTATTATAATTTGTTTTTGAAATAATATGGCACCACAACAAACCTGCCAAGAGGGGCCGCCCACCAAAACTCACGGACCAGGCAAGGAGGGCATTAATCAGAGGCAACAATGACACCAAAGATAAGCTTGAAGGAGCTGCAAAGCTCCACAGCTGAGATTGGAGTATCTGTCCATAGGACCACTTTAAGCCGTACACTCCATAGAGCTGGGCTTTACGGAAGAGTGGTCAAGGGGGAAAAAATAAGCAAACCCGTTTGGTGTTCGCCAGAAGGCATGTGGGAGAGTCCCCAAATATATATAGAAGGTACTCTGGTCAGACGTGACTAAAATTAGATATTTTTGGCCATCAAGGAAAACGCTATGTCTGGCACCACCCCGACACCTTTCATCACCCCAAACACCATCCCCACAGTGAAGCATGGTAGTGGCAGCATCATGCTGTGGGGATGTTTTTCATCGGCAGGGACTGGGAAACTGGTCAGAATTGAAGGAATGATGGATGGCGCTAAATACAGGGAAATTCTTAAGGGGGAAACCTGTTTCTGTCTTCCAGAGATTTGTGTCTGGGACAGGGGTTCACCTTCCAGCAGGACAATGACCCTAAGCATACTGCTAAAGCAGCACTTGAGTGGTGTAAGGGGGAACATTTTAAATGTCTTGGAATGGCCTAGTCAAAGCCCAGACCTCAATCCAATTGAGAATCTGTGGTATGACCTAAAGTTTGCTGTACACCAGCRGAACCCATCCAAATTGAAGGAGCTGGAACAGTTTAGCCTTGAAGAATGGGCAAAAGTCCCAGTGGCTAGATGTGCCAAGCTTTTGAGTTATACCCCCAAGAGACTTGCAGCTGTAATTGCTGCAAAAGGTGGCTCTACGAAGTATTGACTTTGGGGGGGTGAAAGTTTATGCACAGTCAATTTGTTTTTTGGGGGGGGCTAATTTCTTGTTTCACAATAAATATTTAGCATCTTCAAAGTGGTAGGCATGTTGTGTAAATCAGATGATACAACCCTCCCCCAAAAAATCTATTTTAATTCATTCCAGGTTGTAAGGCAACAAAATAGGAAAAATGCCAATGGGGTGAATACTTTCGCAAGCCACTGTTGGTACTTTAAAGTTCTTGAATTAAAATGAGCGGAGAATAGATAATGATCAAATGTTTTAAGAAATATATTAGAAAAAATGTTGGTCTTGCAAATTATTTTCCTGTCAGACTACAGTTTTATTTTCCTCGTGTGTTTCACGCTGTGGTTACTAGGCGAGCTCGCGTATTCCATCCATACTGCCACTCAGCCAGGCAGGTACAGCACTGACTGATTAGGCGCCGCCAAACGTTACATCGATAGCTAATATGCTGGGCAAATTTAGATTCAATSCCAAGATGTTCAAAATATTCATAAGTGACAAGCATGGTCAAATAATAATCATGAATAATTTTCAGTTGGCTTTTCATAGCTGGTCATTAAGAGTTGAAAATAGCAGGTCTGGGACAGGTGGCGGTTCCATAACCGCAGGCAGAACAGTTGAAACTGGAATAGCAGCAAGCCAGGTGCGACTGGGGACAGCAAGGAGTCACCCGGTATTCCGACGTATGGTCCAGGTCAGGTCCTCCGAGAGAGAGAAAGAGAAGAGAGAATTAGAGAGAGCCAAGATTTTCAAAATGTTCATAAATGACAAGCATGGTCAAATAATAATCAGGAATAAATTCGTTGGCTTTTCATAGCCGATATTAAGAGTTGAAAACAGCAGGTCTGGGACAGGTAGGGGTTCCATAACCGCAGGCAGAACAGTTGAAACTGGAATAGCAGCAAGGCCAGGCGGACTGGGGACAGCAAGGGTCATCATGCCCGGTTGCCTGACGTATGGTCCTAGGGCTCAGGTTCTCGAGAGAGAGAGAAAGAGAGAAGAGAGAATTAGAGAGAGCATACTTAAATTCACACAGGACACTGGATAAGAAGAAGTACTCCAGGTAAACCAACTGACCCTAGCCCCCCGACACAAACTACTGCAGCATAAATACTGGAGGCTGAGACAGGAGGGGTCAGGAGACACTGTGGCCCCATCAGAAGAACCCCCGGACAGGGCCAAAAGGAAGGATATAACCCCACCCACTTTGCCAAAGCACAGCCCCCACCACTAGAGGGATACCTCAACCACCAACTTACAATCCTGAGACAAGGCCGAGTATAGCCCACAAATCTCCACCACAGCACAAACCAAGGGGGGCGCCAACCCAGACAGGAAGATCACGTCAGTAACTCAACCCACTCAAGTGACGCACCCCTCCTAGGGACGGCATGAAAGAGCACCAGAAGCCAGTGACTCAGCCCCTGTAAAGGGTTAGAGGCAGAGAATCCAGTGGAGAGAGGGGAACCGGCCGGCAGAGACGCAAGGGGGTTCGTTGCTCCAGAGCCTTTCCGTTCACCTTCACACTCCTGGGCCAGACACACTCAATCATATGACCTACTGAAGAGATAAGTCTTCAGTAAAGACTTAAAGGTTGAGACCGAGTCTGCGTTCTCACATGGGTAGGCAGACGTTCCATAAAAATGGAGATCTATAGGAGAAAGCCCTGCCTCCCGCTGTTTTGGCTTAGAAATTCTAGGGACAATTAGGAGGCCTGCGTCTTGTGACCGTAGCGTACGTATAGGTATGTACGGCAGGACCAACTCGGAAAGATAGGTAGGAGCAAGCCCATGTAACGCTTTATAGGTTAACAGTAAAACCTTGAAATCAGCCCTTGCCTTAACARGAAGCCAGTGTAGGGAAGCTTGCACTGGAGTAATATGATCAAATGTCTTGGTTCTAGTCAGGATTCTAGCAGCCGTATGTAGCACTAACTGAAGTTTATTTAGAGCTTTATCCGGGTAGCCGGAAAGTAGAGCATTGCACTAGTCTAACCTAGAAGTAACAAATGCATGGATTAATTTTTCTGCATCATTTTTGGACAGAAAATATCTGATTTTTGCAATGTTACGTAGATGGAAAAAAGCTGTCCTTGAAACAGTCTTGATATGTTCGTCAAAAGAGAGATCAGGGTCAAGAGTAACGCCGAGGTCCTTCACAGTTTTATTTGAGACGACTTTACAACCATCAAGATTAATTGTCATATTTAACAGAAGATCTTTGTTTCTTGGGACCTAGAACAAGCATCTCTGTTTTGTCCGAGTTTAAAAGTAGAAAGTTTGCAGCCATCCACTTCCTTATGTCTGAAACACAGGCTTCTAGCGAGGGCAATTTTGGGGCTTCACCATGTTTCATTGAAATGTACAGCTGTGTGTCATCCRCATAGCAGTGAAAGTTAACATTATGTTTTCGAATAACATCCCCAAGAGGTGAAAACAATAGTGGTCCTAAAACAGAACCTTGTGGAACACCGAAATGTACAGTTGATTTGTCAGAGGACAAACCATTCACAGAGACAAACTGATATCTTTCCGACAGGTAAGATCTAAACCAGGCCAGAACTTGTCCGTGTAGACCAATTTGGGTTTCCAGTCTCTCCAAAAGAATGTGGTGATCGATGGTGTCAAAGGCAGCACTAAGGTCTAGTAGCACGAGGACAGATGCAGAGCCTCGGTCTGACGCCATTAAAAGGTCATTTACCACCTTCACAAGTGCAGTCTCAGTGCTATGATTGGGTCTAAAACCAGACTGAAGCATTTCGTATACATTGTTTGTCTTCAGTAAGGCAGTGAGTTGCTGCGCAACAGCTTTTTCWAAAATTTTTGATAGGAATGGAAGATTCGATATAGGCCGATAGTTTTTTATATTTTCCGGGTCAAGGTTTGGCTTTTTCAAGAGAGGCTTTATTACTGCCACTTTTAGTGAGTTTGGTACACATCCGGTGGATAGAGAGCCGTTTATTATGTTCAACATAGGAGGGCCAAGCACAGGAAGCAGCTCTTTCAGTAGTTTAGTAGGAATAGGATCCAGTATGCAGCTTGAAGGTTTAGAGGCCATGATTATTTTCATCATTGTGTCAAGAGATCTAGTACTAAAACACTTAAGTGTCTCTCCCGATCCCAGGCCCTGGCAGAGCTGTGCAGATCCAGGACAGCTAAGCCCTGGAGGAATATGCAGATTTAAAGAGGAGTCCGTAATTTGCTTTCTAATGATCATGATTTTTTCCTCAAAGAAGTTCATTAATTTATTACTGCTGAAGTGAAAGCCATCCTCTCTTGGGGAATGCTGCTTTTTAGTTAGCTTTGCAACCGTATCAAAAAGAAATTTTGGATTGTTCTTATTTTCCTCAATTAAGTTGGAAAAGTAGGATGATCGAGCAGCAGTGAGGGCTCTTCGGTACTGCACGGTACTGTCTTTCCAAGCTAGTCGGAAGACTTCCAGTTTGGTGTGGCGCCATTTCCGTTCCAATTTTCTGGAAGCTTGCTTCAAAGCTCGGGTATTTTCTGTATACCAGGGAGCTAGTTTCTTATGACAAATGTTTTTCGTTTTTAGGGGTGCAACTGCATCTAGGGTATTGCGCAAGGTTAAATTGAGTTCCTCAGTTAGGTGGTTAACTGATTTTTGTCCTCTGACGTCCTTGGGTAGGCAGAAGGAGTATGGAAGGGCGTCAAGGAATTTTTGTGTTGTCTGAGAATTTATAGCACGACTTTTGATGCTCCTTGGTTGGGGTCTGAGCAGATTATTTGTTGCGATTGCAAACGTAATAAAATGGTGGTCCGACAGTCCAGGATTATGAGGAAAAACATTAAGATCTACAACATTTATTCCATGGGACAAAACTAGGTCCAGAGTATGACTGTGGCAGTGAGTAGGTCCAGAGACATGTTGGACAAAACCCACTGAGTCGATGATGGCTCCGAAAGACTTTTGGAGTGGGTCTGTGGACTTCTCCATATGAATATTAAAATCACCAAAAATTAAAA